>NC_088796.1:209683-402922 GCF_011386835.1 Chrysemys picta bellii | reverse complement strand
TCTTCCCTCTCTTCGTTAGGTGGAGCCCGTCTCTGCCTAGCACTCCTCCTTCTTGGAACACCATCCCATGGTCGAAGAATCCAAAGCCTTCTCCCCGACACCACCTGCGTAGCCATTCGTTGAGTCGCCAACCCTGGGAAGGGGCCGTGGGGGGATGTTCATGTTCTGGCTCTTGGTTAGTGCCATGTGCAGCAATGGGCCCATCACGGCTCGGGCCCCTTCGGCTCTCGGGCCACAGCTTGAGGTGTGGGAGAGGGAGAGAGGCGGGGGGCGGGGGAGGTGTGCGCACGGGGGGGTGCACACGTGGGGTGTGGGGGGGCGTGTGCGCGCGTGGGTCGGGGGGGTTTCCTGCACTGCCGGAACGGTGTGTTCCTACCTCGAGCTCCATTAGCGGCGTTGGCTCGGCCCCGTGGCATTTAACCGGGCGCAGGAGCCTGATTTACACCCTGTGGGGAGCCTGGGCTAGAACTCGGTGAGCCGCCGGCCGTCTGCGCCACTCTGCTCTTTTTGCAGTGAAGAGGCACATTGAGTGACAGCGGGGGTGGGGCGGGGGTCGGCGGGTGATAGCGGGTGTGAGTAGGGTGACCAGACGTCCCGATTTGATCGGGACAGTCCCGATTTTAGGGGACTTGTCCCGCGTCCCGACCTTACATCGGTCGGGACGCACTTTGTCCCGATATCGGGGGTACCGCGGCAAGCCGGCACTGCTCACGTCTTCTTCCGGCCCCTGGGGCAGTGCAGTTGAGTTTCTGCTGGGCTGGCCGGCCGGCAGGCACCTCCAGAGTGCTGTAGCCCCACTCCCCAGGCACGCACAAAGGCAGGGGCGGGGCTTGTAGGCACCAGCAGCGAGCCCTCCCCCCCCTCCCGCCCCTCAACCTGACCCGTGCCGGAGCTACGCGGACAGGAGCCAGAGGGACGCTCCCTCCTCCCCCCGCTGCCAGCCCTGTGAACATGGCTGCAGCACGGCCCCGCTTCTCCCTCCTGCTCCTCGCCCTAGTTGCCCTGCTCCTGCCCGCACAGTGGCCCCTCTGCTTGGCCGCCAAGCACCTGGACCGGTGCTTCGCCGAGTGCAAGCGCTGCACCGACCCAGAGTGCAGCAGTAAGTGGGTGCGGGGTGCTGGGGTCCCCGGACGGGACCTGCCTGCTGGATCCTGAGGCTAGCACTGCGGGCGGAGGGGGGGGCGGGGAGGGACTGTGCCAGGCAGGCTCTGGGAGGGAGGACGGGGGGTCCGATGCCGCTCTGGGTAGCCCGTGCGGGGTGGGGTGATGATGCTGCAGGGACGGGAGACCCATGGGGAGGCCGGGGTGGAGGCAGTGCTCTCGGGGCCGGCCCTCAGGCAGGGCCATGGGGCTGCACTTGTGGGCACCGCGATCCGGCCATGAACCGGACGTTTCTCCGTCCCTTTAAAGGGCCAGTAGCCCGGCGTCCTGTCGGGTGGGTTCTCCCACACGTGCCGGTCCAGCCCAGTGTGGGGTGTGTTTGGTCATCGGCTCCCCAGCCCCATCTGCAGCGTTGGTACGTTCCAAGTAGAGCGGGAGGGGGCGAGTGGCAGTTGGCCGAGAGCGGGTGGAGGGAGGGGGCTGGGGGACGTGGCCTGAGCGCACCCTCTGGTGCTGGGGGGGCGGGGGGGGGTCCAGGCACGCACGGGGGAGGGGCTTATTGTTGTTTTTTGCTCCGCCCCTCCTCCCCCCCCCCCCCCCCGCGTCCCGATTTTTCACTTCTGTCATCTGGTCACCCTAGGTGTGAGGGTGTCACGGGGTGGGTGACAGCAAGGTGGGAAGTGGGGATGAGTGATAGCAGAGTGGGGGTGATGAGAGCGGGGGGGCTGAGGGTGATAGCAGAGTGGGGGTGATGAGAACGGGGGGGCTGTGGGTGACAGCAGCGGGGGGTGATGGGCTCGGGTGGCTGTGGGTGACAGCAGGGTGGGGTGATGAGAGCAGGGGGGCTGTGGGTGACAGCAGGGTGGGGGTGATGGGCTGTGGGGGCTGTGGGTGACAGCAGCGGGGGGTGGTGAGAGGGGGGGGCTGTGGGTGACAGCAGGGTGGGATGGTGAGAGCGGGGGGGCTGTGGGTGACAGCAGCGGGGGGTGGTGAGAGCAGGGGGGCTGTGGGTGACAGCAGCGGGGGGTGGTGAGAGCGGGGGGGCTGTGGGTGACAGCAGGGTGGTGGTGGTGAGAGCGGGGGGGCTGTGGGTGACAGCAGCGGGGGGTGGTGAGAGCGGGGGGGCTGTGGGTGACAGCAGGGTGGGGGTGATGAGAGCGGGGGGGCTGTGGGTGACAGCAGCGGGGGGTGATGGGCTTGGGTGGCTGTGGGTGACAGCAGCGGGGGGTGATGGGCTTGGGTGGCTGTGGGTGACAGCAGGGTGGGGGTGATGGGCTGTGGGGGCTGTGGGTGACAGCAGCGGGGGGTGGTGAGAGCGGGGGGGCTGTGGGTGACAGCAGGGTGGGATGGTGAGAGCGGGGGGGCTGTGGGTGACAGCAGGGTGGTGGTGGTGAGAGCGGGGGGGCTGTGGGTGACAGCAGCGGGGGGTGGTGAGAGCGGGGGGCTGTGGGTGACAGCAGCGGGGGGTGGTGAGAGCGGGGGGGCTGTGGGTGACAGCAGGGTGGTGGTGGTGAGAGCGGGGGGGCTGTGGGTGACAGCAGCGGGGGGTGGTGAGAGCGGGGGGGCTGTGGGTGACAGCAGCGGGGGGTGGTGAGAGCGGGGGGGCTGTGGGTGACAGCAGGGTGGTGGTGGTGAGAGCGGGGGGGCTGTGGGTGACAGCAGCGGGGGGTGGTGAGAGCGGGGGGGCTGTGGGTGACAGCAGCGGGGGGTGGTGAGAGCGGGGGGGCTGTGGGTGACAGCAGGGTGAGGATGGTGAGAGCGGGGGGGCTGTGGGTGACAGCAGGGTGGGGGTGATGGGCTGTGGGTGACGGGGGAGCTTTTCTTGGCGAAGGAGCCAGGTGAACTTTCCATTCTTCCTTAGCGAGCTGCCTGCCCCCCACCCCCGTCCCTTCACCTTTACTCCCTTTGCTGGCCCCCGGCTCACTTGTGGGTGGGGGCAGGGCTGGTCCAGGGGCACCACCTGCAGGGGTCCCCAGTGCCATGAGGGACATGCATTGGGGAGCTCAGAGCATGGAGGCGAGTGGGTTCGGGCCATTGGACTCCGGCCGGGGCTGCCCTGAATGTTGTGTGGGATGGGGTCGCTGGAGCCAGCATCCTAGGGACCAGTCTGACCATCTGGGGCTGCCCGAGCTCCAGCATCACCTGGCCAGAGACACCCCCCCCCACCCCGAGCCACGGGGAGCCAGAGCCCAGCTGCAGGAAGAGATGCCCCATCTCTTGCAAGGGCCCGAGTGATGGAGACCCCCCCCACCCCCACCCCCCGTCTCCAGGGCAGGGCAGCTCTTTCCAGGCATCGTGCCCCTCCCTAGGCCGCGTCTGGCTGGGTTTGCCCAGTGCCAGCTGCCGGCTCACTGCCCTGCGTGTGCTCCCCTGCCGAGGGGATGACAGGTCGGGGGGATGTCGCCGCTGAGCCGTCCCTTCAGCGCTCTCACCAACAGGCCAAGTTCTCCACTGTCCCCATTCTCCGGGGAGCGGGATTCCCAGGATGGGCTCCTGGCGCCGGGTGCTGTGTGTGGGGTCGCCCCTGCAGAGCTGAGACGCAGTGTGGGGAGCAGGGGACGGACGTGGGTCTGTCTCTGCGGGGAGGTTCCCCGGCAGGCGGTGCGGGCCACTGAGCGCAGCAGGGCAGGGGTAGCGCCATATTGGCTGGGGGAAGGGTCTTGCCCCACCCAGGAAGGGCAGCGGCCCCGACCCGGCACCAGCCCCTTCGCCTCCGCTACTCGCAATAGTCTGACCAGTGTTGGCAGCGCTGCAGAGCATGAGAGTAACGCGCCCGGCATCAGCCACACAGCACCGGGGCAGGCGGGCACGGGCTGGGGGCGGCCGAGATAAACCAGAGAGCAGGGCCGGGGTTAGACTCACTGGGGCTCAGGCAGGGCCGGTGTAACCGCTAGGCAAACTAGGCAGCTGCCTAGGGCGCCAAGATTTGGGGGTGCCAAAAGGGGGTGCCCCAATTTTTTTTTATACTATTGCTTAGGGGCAGGTACCTGTCAGTCTCCAGCGCTCGGGCCGCGCCAGCAGCCTGTTCACCTCGGAGTCTCCCCCGCTTGCCCGGGGGCCGCTCCTCCTCTCAGGCTTCCCGGCCCTGCCGCGCGGTGCAGGAGAAGGACGGCTGTTGGCGGGAAACAACAGCAGCAGCGCGGCCTCTCCTACCCCATGGCGGGCGCGCAGGCTGCCCCCGCCCTGGCCTCGGGCCGCCCGGCTCCCCCTGAGCGGCGCCCGGTTCCTGCTGCTCTCGGCCAGCAGGCGCAGGGCCCCGGCTGAGCCCGGCCCCTTGTGTCTCCTCCGCGGCGGTGCCCCCTGCCCGTGTCCTCTTGGGCGGCCGCGGCGGCAGCGGCCGGGGAGCCTGAGAGGAGGAGCGGCCCCCGGGCAAGTAGGGGAGACTCTGAGGGGTACGGGGGGTGACTTCTTGGGGGGCCGTCCCGGGGGATGACTCTTGTTGGAGGGGTACAGGGGGTGACTCATGGGGGGGGGCTGTCCCAGGCGGTGATTCGGGGGGCAGGTTGGGGCCGTCCCGGGGGGTGACTCTTGTTGGAGGGGTACAGGGTGTGACTCATGGGGGGGGCTGTCCCGGGCGGTGATTCGGGGGGCACGTTGGGGCCGTCCCGGGGGGTGACTCTTGTTGGAGGGGTACAGGGGGTGACTCATGGGGGGGGGGCCTGTCCCGGGCGATGATTCGGGGGGCACGTTGGGGCCGTCCCGGGGGGTGACTCTTGTTGGAGGGGTACAGGGGGTGACTCATTGGGGGGGCTGTCCCGGGCGGTGATTCGGGGGGCACGTTGGGGCCGTCCCGGGGGGTGACTCTTGTTGGAGGGGTACAGGGGGTGACTCATGGGGGGGGGCTGTCCCGGGCGGTGATTCGGGGGGCACGTTGGGGCCGTCCCGGGGGGTGACTCTTGTTGGAGGGGTACAGGGGGTGACTCATGGGGGGGGGCCTGTCCCGGGCGGTGATTCGGGGGGCACGTTGGGGCCGTCCCGGGGGTGACTCTTGTTGGAGGGGTACAGGGGGTGACTCATTGGGGGGGCTGTCCCGGGCAGTGATTCGGGGGGCACGTTGGGGCCGTCCCGGGGGGTGACTCTTGTTGGAGGGGTACAGGGGGTGACTCATTGGGGGGGCTGTCCCGGGCGGTGATTCGGGGGGCACGTTGGGGCCGTCCCGGGGGGTGACTGTCACGGAGTCACCGCGGGAACGGCTCTGGATGAAGGCAGCCAGGACTCTGGGGCAGCGTCTCCCCTCAGGGCACCTTCCCCAGGGCAAGGAGCCTGCTCGGCGTCGGCACCTCTTGGGTCTGACCTCGGAGCGTTCAGCCCCCCGCTCACCCCGGGAGCTCCCCGCAGCGAGTCCCCCTGGACGGGACCCCTGGGGAGCCTCACCCCCCCCCCCACAGGGCCCTGCCCCCACTCCGCAGCCAGCAGTGACCCAGCCAGTGTGTGACACAGACGCGTTATTAGTCGCTGGGACCCCAGCGTAGAGCAGAGCTTGTTAGTTCAGAAACATTCAGCAAAGTCCATCTTGGGGGGACCCAGGGCTCCCACCCCCCATTCCCACCTCCGAGTCCCAAAACAGGAGACTGACCAGCCCAGCCTCTGTCAGCCCCTACTGCCCCCTCTGGGGTTTGTCTCTTTCCTGGGCAAACAGCAGGTCACCTCACCTGGCCTCCACCTCTCTTTGTTCTCCACCATCTCCACCTGATTCTTGCAGGGGCTGGCTCCAGCCATCAGTTACCAGGCTACAGATTGTTGGCCGTTCTCTGTCCCTGGCAGCCAGTCGGTGTCACACTTGCCCTCTAGGGGCCTCTGCAATGATCACACACCCTTGTCCCACCACCTAGGTACATGAGTAACACGTAGGGGAAACTGAGGCACACACCGTATTCAGACAAAATATTAAGAACATTCCCACTTCGTCACAGACTCATTGGGGGGTTGGGGTGTGACAGGGTTGCCAACTTTCCAGTTTCTGAAAACCGGACACCCTGCTCTGGCCCCTCTCCCCGAGGCCCTGCCCCCGCTCACTCCTCTCCCCTCCAATCCAAACAAAACCCCCTAAACCCCAGAGCAGGAATTATGGCAGAAATCGCATGTTTCCTGCCCCCTCGTATCCGTGTTCTGAGGAAAGGGGGCGGTGAAGCTTTGCTGCGACACTTCTCTTGTCTTTGTCGGGGACGCTGGGAAATGGCAAGGAGTTGCTCACTCCTACTGCAATAAGTGCCATTCCCGGTATCCCTGCCAACGCTGTGGGAAAGAGGCATGAGACTGCTGCCCTAACAACCCGTCAGCAGAGAACCGTTGGGATACGGATAGTTATACACAAGTACTGAGCAGCACGAACTATAAACGCAGAAAATGCATTTCAGCAGCAGAACCCTGCTCTGATTCCCCCTCTGTACAACGAAAGCAAACATGGATTTTTGCCGGCTGCATTTTCACTTTGGCTGAGAAGTTCATTCTTGCCCCTCCTCTATGCGAAGAGCCAGGCCCCGAGCCCCACCTTCGCCAAGATCCCGTTGAGATCAGGTGATGCGTTCCTCTCTGCCGAGATCTCGGCACTGTGCAGAGAAAAGGTCCATGGCTCAACGAGGCAGGTCCTGGAAGAACCCCAATGAGGTAGCGGGTATTTAGGACCCTCGTTAAGACACAGCATCGAGGGAAGCAGGGGGGGAGAAGGAGAGATATGGGCTCTACTGAGCTAAACCTCCAGCGCCCTCCCCAAAAAGAGGTTCCTAAAAAAGTCAAAGACCTTTAAATAAACTCCAATACTGACAGAATGACACCCCGCCCCCCCGCCCTCCTACACACCAGAGGTGCTGCAGCACAGAGTAATTCCGGGGTGTGGGGGGGCATTGTGGTATCTGCGTTCCTCCTGGGGAATGAGTGGCAGGGGAGCTGGCTCTAGTCCTGCGCGGGGAGAGGGGAGGGCTGCATGGGCAGGGTGCAGGCCTGGGAAGGGGGATGAGGCGGAGAGCCAAGGTGGCCCCATTGGGGGAGTGGGGCACACGGGGGTTTTGCAGCCACAGGGGCTGGCTGAGGGCTGTGTGTGGGGGGGGAGTCGGCAGTGAGGTGACACTGCCAAGGGGCAGGTGGGCTGCCCTGGGCAGGGGGGACAGCCAGGGCCGGCTTTAGGCCGATTCCCCCGATTCGGGCTGTGACGGTGCAGGGAGCAGGGCGGATTTGACCTGGGAATGGAGCCTGGGAGTTACATTGAGGTACCTGAGCTGTAACCTGAGCCAGGAGGGGGGTGGGGGAAGTGACACCTTCTGCCCGGGAGAGGAACAAAGGAGAGGAGGAGCAGAGGGGAGGGGGGGAGCTGCTGGAGGGATTTGGGAGTTTTCAGTTTGGGGCTGGGAGGTGCAATGCAGAGAACCCCAAGCTGGGGTCTAAGCTCCCTGCACTCCCCAAAAGGACTTGATTGAGGGGTCCTGGTTGTATCTACAAGCTCTGCTGTAGACTGTGTTCCTGTTATCCAATAAACCTTCCGCTTTACTGGCTGGCTGAGAGTCACGGTGAATCGCAGGAAGCCGGAGGTACGGGGGCCTGAGTCCCCCACACTCGGCGACACAGGCCCCGCGCCCTAAAGAAGAGCGCCTAACTTTTAAATTTTTACTCACCCGGGGGCGGTCTGGGTCTTCGGCAGCACTTCGGCGGCATTTCGGCGGCGGGTCCTTCAGTGCCGCGGAAGACCCGGAGCGCCGCCGGGTGAGTCATCCCTGCCAGGGCCCCGTCAAATCGGGCCCCGCGCTTCCTAAAGCCGGCCCTGGGCGGGCACCCTGCCCCGGCTACTCGCCCATGCCAGGCGGGAGCTGGCGGCAGTGCAGCAGGGGCCCAGATGGGGGGGGGTTGCGGAGGGCAGCTGGGCAGGAGCGGGGGGGGGGGGGGAGCCTAGGCTGCTCCTGGCTGCCCATCCCTGCTGCTGCCGCTGCTGGAGGAGGTGGCATGGAGACTCCAGCGCGGGCACACGCTAGGAGGAGCAAAGGGGGGGGGCACGGCCGCTTGCTGCCCCCGCTGCCGGCACTGTGCCCGATTCCCTCACAGCGCCTCCCTGCCTGCCAGCCTGCCTGCTTGGCCCCAACTGTTCCGGCGCCCGTTGGGTGTCCGGTCAGCGTTTCTGACTGGACACTGTCAGGTGCCTTTTCAACTGGAAAGTTCAGTCGAAAAGAAGGGGCACCTGGCAACCCTAGGCCGTGTGGAGGGGGCGTCCCAGAGGGGTGATGCTTGTTGTGGGGGAATGGGGTGTGGAGGAGCTGTCACAGGGGGTTGGGATGTAGAGGGGCCGTCTCGGGAGGGTGCCTCATTTGGGGGGGGGGGGTTGAGGTGCAGAGGTGCTGTCCCATGGGGGTGACTTGTTGGGGGGGTTGGGGCTCAGAAGTGCCGTCCAGATGGGGATGATGGAGCATTGAGGGTTTTTTATGGGGGTGTAGTCACCTTAAATAGAAAGGTAGATTGGGAACTTTCCCTGTCCCCATTCCCCGCACGAGGAGAAAGGGGGAATGCCCAATGAGACTGAAAGGAGGGAAATTGAAAACGGATCAAATGAAACTCTTTTGCACATGGTGTGTAATTAGCCTGTGGAACTCACTGCCACAGGATTTCATTGAGGCCAAACTTTTAAGAAGTTTCAAAGGGGATCGGCCATTCCTGAGCATTATAGCACTATTCAGGGTACAGTTAAGGCTAACAGTTCTGGCAGGGAGATTAAACTTTGTTCTCAGGGCTTGAAGCAATCTCTAACAATTAGAGACCAGGATGGGGCCTGATGTGGGGTACATAATCCCACACCTGCTACTGCGGGGTTGTTACGCCTTCCTCTGGAGTATCTCGCACTGCCCATGGTCAGGGCCCTGGGCTGATGGTTGCCGGTTCAATCCTGTCTGGCAGTGCCTGCGAACCCGTCCACTTGGTGGGGCTGGGCTCTGGGTACATTCCTCTGCTGATCTGGTGTGAGTCCTGCATTGGCCCTGAGCCTCGTGCGCTGCCCTTCCATGAGGCCTGGGCCGTCGGGGCTCTGGGCCCTGCATCATACTGGGACCAGTCCCCCCAGCTCTGTGCAGACTCCCAGCTTTTCCTGCCTGGGACAGCTCGGTGTGTTCCCAGGGGGCCCGGAGCCCTCAGCCGCATGGCAGATCCCAGCTGGCCAGCCGCAGGAGAGCCCAGACCTGCGGGTGTGAGCAAGGGCATGTGTTTGTGCAGTGAGGTGTGACTGATGCTTACTCTCCACCTGTCTCTGCCCCGCAGCGACTGACACTGCCTGTCCCCCCTCCTCCGCCTGTCTCTGCCCTGCAGTGACTGACACCTCATCATCCCCATTCTCTGCCTGTCTCTGCCCCGCAGCGACTGACACCACATCACCTCCATTCTCTGCCTGTCTCTGCCCTGCAGCAACTGACACCACATCACCCCCATTCTCTGCCTGTCTCTGCCCCACAGCGACTGACACTGCCTGTCCCCCCTCCTCCGCCTGTCTCTGCCCTGCAGTGACTGACACCTCGTCATCCCCATTCTCTGCCTGTCTCTGCCCCGCAGCGACTGACACTGCCTGTCCCCCCTCCTCCGCCTGTCTCTGCCCTGCAGCAAACTGACACCTCCCCTTCCCTCCCATCTCTTCCCCACAGTGACTGACGCCCCCCTGTGTTTCCCCCCACAGTCATCTACATCTGCGGCCCCCTGGAGATGCTGCACCAGATTATGAGGCTGGCCCAACGGGAGAGCCTGACCAACGGCGACTACGTCTTCTTCTATGTGGACGTGTTTGGGGAGAGCCTGCGTGCCAGTGCCACCCGCGACGCCTTGAAACCCTGGCAGAATAAACAGAGTCAGGACGTGGGCCTGCGTCAGGCCTTCCAGGTATCCCCGGGGCTGGGGCTGGGGCTCGGGGCTCGGGCCTGTCCCACGCCAGTCCCGTGACAGCCCCTAGGCAGGCCCCCAGTCTCCAAGGATCCAATTGCCCCTGCCCCTCCAGCCCCAGCTCAGCGTCTCTCATATGATAAACTCAAATAGCAGTCACCCACTCAGGCAGCCGGGCACAGTCCTGCCCCCCAGCACCTCCCACCTGGAGTGGGGCCTTCCCCCAGCTGCTGACTCTGGGCCCTGCCGGAGCCTCCTCAGGCCATGTCTGGCGCACAGGACGCTGGCACGAAGCCGCTGCAGTTAGTACATGGCTCGGGCACGTGCCTGCTGGGGTCCTGGTGCCGGGCTGGTGGCCATGCTCCATGGGTAGGCGTCCCAGCGTGAACTCGCATCATCCGGCACGCTGGCTTGGGGCAAATGTTGGTGATGCGACGTGGGGCAGAGACGACTCGTGCAGGGGTGACAGGGAGTGAGGCAGCAAGTCCCCAGCACGCGACGTCCTCCCAAATGCCATCCCTAGGCTGTACGTTTTGCACCTTTTTCAAAAGTCCTGCAGACCCGCCCAGCACTTCGCAGTCTGCTGGCTGTGACGGGAGCGTGGAGCCTGCACCGCTCTGCACTCTTGTCAGACGCGTTGCGAACATGGGACACACGAGCCTCTGGTGTTTGCAGAGCTGCAGGAAGAACCGCATCAACAGGGAATGTGACGATTTCGTGGAGGACGGATTGCCGTGGGACGTACGAAAACCAATTCAAGGTTGTTGGTGGTCTTCACAGGACAGCTGCAGACGATGGAGCACCGCTTCTGGGCTGGGAAACAAGCAGTGACCGGTAGGATCGCATTGCGGTGCAGGTTTGGGATGACGAGCATTGGCACAGTCCTGGATCTGTGTGCCGAGCTCACCCCAGGCCGCCAGCGCAGGGACACCAGAGCAAGAGCGGCAGTGACAGCAGAGAAGCGAGTGGCGATTGCACTGTGGAAGCTTGCAACGCCCCATGCTACCGGTCAGTGGGAAATCAGTTTGCAATTGGAAAATGCACAGCGCAGGCCATCATCATGCAAGCCTGCAGGGCCATTCATCGTCTCCTGTTCTGCAGGACTGTGGCTTTTGGCAGCGTGTAGGACATAGTGGATGGGTTTGCAGCTATGGGGTTCCCGAACAGCGTGGAGCAATAGACAGCACGTATAGCTCTATTTTGGCCCCGGGCCACCTTGCCACAGAGCCCATCGGCAGAAGGGGCTTTTCTGTGGTTCTGCAACGCTGGTGCATCACGGGGACGCTTCACCAACATGGCTGGTCAGGGAAGGTGCCTGACGCTCCCATCTTTAGAACCCAGGACTGCTCAGAAAGCTGCAAGCAGGGACTTCCTTCCCGCTCAGTGGATCGTCACTGGCGATGCTGAAATGCCCGTAGTGATCCTCGGGGAGCCAGCCCACCCCTTACTCCTCGGGCTCCGGGAGTGTACTCCGGCCACCTGGACAGCACCAAGGAAAGATGTGCCAGTGGAATGTGCTTTGGTCAAGTGAAGAGACACTGGTGGTGTTTGCTCACAAGATTAGCTCTCAGTGAGAAAAAACACCCCAGTGGTTCGAGCTGCCTGCTGAATACCGGTGAGGCACTGGGGGAAAAGCTGCTGCTAGCGTGCAGGGGGAGTGGCTGTCTCCTGAGTTTGGCCAGACAGACAGAAGGACTGAGAGAAGAGTTCAGTGCAGAGCTGTGCGGTTGTGGGAGGCCTTGAAAGCGCCCTTTGCCCGTGAGCCAGACAGTGCGGCGTGGGGGACAGGGCTGCACCTGGCCCTTACGTGTTGGGGCTGTTAGAATTATGGAGGGGCTGGGGGCCATTTCTGATGAGAACAGCTTGTCAGTGGGCCTGTTCATTTGGCGCTGTGTGCTGTACCTTTATCATGGTCACACTGTGTGTGTGGCTGAGCCCAAGAATTCTGGTGCCCTGGACAATAACAAGTCGGGGGTGCTTTCAGTAGCGCTGGCCTTCTGTAGCACGTGTGGCTAAATAAAGATCAATTATGGTCCCCAAACCAGATTCTATTGGGTACCAAAACCAGTGCATAGAAATGGCGTGCAATTAAAAACCAATACGATAAAAAGTTCAGAAAGAAAGGAACAGACCTAATCAAGGGGAAAGAACATTCTTGTCCATTTCATCCCATTTTGGCCGCCCATACCACAGCCGTGGCTCTCTCCTGTCAGTGTACAGGAAGCTGGCTTGTCCTGGCTGGTGTAGGGGTGCAGGCAGGGCTGCGCCCCCATGCGACATGGACTGTTAGCAGGGCTGTAGTGAGGTGCTGCAGTGGAGCTCTCCATGGACTGCAGAGGGAGGCAAGCCCGGGCTTGTTGAACCTGTAGGTCCACAAGAGTCTGCAGCATCTGTGTTTGCTGTGGGAGACGCCCCATCATGGCCTGGTGCATCTCCCTCTCCTTGGCCTGCCGGGACCCTGGGGCCTTTCTCTTGTCTGCTCTTTCCTTCTCAGTCTGCAGTATTCTCGCTCTGGGCCCTCTGCTCACAATCGGATGCAGCGCTGGCTTGCAGGATCTCACTGGACATGGCACCCTGTCACGGACTCACAGACCGTGCCCACTCGTGGCCCCGTGCAGTCCGGGGGGGGGTGCCCCTTTCAGGGGACAGCCCTTCTCGGGGGTCCACTCTCTCTTGGGGTTAGGCCCCTCCACCTCCTGGAGCTGCACCTCTCTGAGCCTTAGCACGTCTGTCTCTGCCATGGGCCCCCCCAGGGAGTCCCCTCGCTCTGGACCACCTGGGCCTCCACCCCCGAAAGGGTTGATGCCACCCTGTTCTCTAGACTGGCGTGACTCCCAGCCAGCGTAACACAGGAGGGTTTATTGAGCGTCTGAACACAGCACAGGAAACTCTCAGGGCCTCAGGCCTGGCCTCCCTCAGCCCAGCACATCCCAGTCTTTCTGCATCCAGGTGGGCTCTGCCTGCTCCCCCTCTCCAGCCCCGAGCCCCCCTGCTCACAGCTGGGCATCTGAGATCCCCGGCCCCAGGCCCCGCCTCTGTCCACTGTTTTCTCTCCAGGTAAACAGGGTTGTGAACCGGGGCCTCCTCTCCTGCTTCTGTCCTCTGTCTCTAACCGGCTGGTTAGGTCACTGGGTCCTCACTCTGCAGCCCATTGTCCTCCCACTGGCCAGAACCGGCTGCGTCTCCTCAGCTGGGCCTCCGGATCGCCAGGACACTGGTCGCTGGGGTATCCATCCTCCCGGCCATTGGCTGAGGTCCCAAGTTCCCTCTCCGATCCTCTGTAACAACAAACTCCCTCTCCCCTCACCTCGTTAAACCAGTAACACCCGGGGAAACTGTGTCCCACTCCCTCTGCATGCAAACCATTGGAAACCCACAGAAAACAACCCCCCCCCCCCCCACTTCATCACACCTCCCAAGTCCTCTTCTTTCTCCTCCTCGTCTGGCTCAGGAGGGGGAACCTCCCAAAGCCGCAGTGGCAGAGCTGGAGCTGAAGCACACAGCGGTACCTTGTCAGCGTAGTCACAACGGAAGGTGAACGCAAAGTGCAGAACTCCCCTTGCTCCCCTTGCATTTGAAACAAGACTTTCTCGTTGACACCTGCCCTGAGTGATTGTGCCCAGCTCCGTTCTGCCGTCTGGGGAGTCTGGCGGCAGGGGGGCGAGAGAATGTTACACACGTGCATGGGGCAAAGGCACTGAGTACAGGCACTCGACGGGCCGTGCGGATTTCAGCTGAGCTCTCGCTCACGAGAGGCACAGAGACCACAGCGGCTGCTGGTGTCCCGAAGCCAGTTTCCTGCAGTGGTGCCAGCCGAGCTCATCACAGACTGGTGTGGGACGGGGTCCTACTGTGGAGGAAGAAATCGGGCTGCCATCCCTAGAGTCCTTCGGGAGAGGATTGCGGAGTCTCTCCGTGAACATTTCACCGAGAGCTCACGGGAGGAGGCCAGGAACATCCCTCAGCACATCAATAAGCTGCTCCGCCTGCCACCCTTGCCTAACACTACAGGGCAGATACCACCTCTCCCTCTGGTCGGCGTGCTGCTGTCTCCTCTCGTACGAGTAAATGAGTGAGAAGTCGATGGCTGTGTCCTTTCACAGTGCGCTCCGTCACCACCACTGCATTTAAACTGTCCTAAGAAATGCATTCCTGTTCCTTCCCATGCATCAGGCGCATCCAGGCGGGAGTGACTGGCCTGGGGGAGTCTCAGACGGGTCTTGTCTCGTGGCGTAGCAGGACCCACCAGTTGCGTGTCCCTCCTTGTCTTCTCCGTTCGCTGCAGTGGTCTGGCTCCGGCTCTTGGAGGCATCCATGGTGGTGTGCGGGGGGGTGGGAGTGTCTCTGCTGAGGGTGGCATGCAGCTCTTCATATAAGCAGCAGGTCTGTGGCTTGGCACCGGATCGGTTGTTGGCCTCCCTGGCTGACTGCTACACCCACCACAGCTGCTCTGCTTTCATGCGACACTGCCGCTGGTCCCTGCCGTACCCCTTCTCCTGCATCCCCCAAGCAATTTGCTCACGGCTGTCACGTTTCTATGGCCGGTGCATAGCGGTGCTCCCACAGGCCCGGGAGATCCGGCACCTCTGGGAAGGAGCGCGTCTGGAGCGCGTCGCTGGCTGGGCGCTTGCACGTGACCGTGGAGAGCTGCTAGGCGAGCTGGGCGCCCAGGAAAAGGCATTTCAGAAATGTCTGGTGGTGGGTTCCGGTCTTCGTGACCCTTGGGCAGCCGAGTTCACAGTTGTGACCAGAGTGGTTGTGCTGGGCATTGTGGGACAGCAGCTGGAGGACTGGTGGCGGTACTGCGTCGCCGTAACAGGGCGCGTGCATGGGCGGGAGACAAATGGAAGCGTAGAGACATGCACAGCTCGTTCGACACGAGCCTGACTCTGAGTGTAGACAAGCCTGGCTCTCCGCAGACATGACCACAACTTCCTGGACTTCCCCTTCTCCGCGGCCTCCTGCTGCGTCTCTCCTGGCATCACCCGATTCCTCTTGGGGGTCTCAGTCTGCAACCAGGGTGGGCCAGCCCCAGCTCTCCAGCTGTTAAGGGGTGAGCCAGCCTGTTATCGGTTCCCTGCAGAGCCAGACCCCCGAGGGAGCTCCTCCAGGGCACGAGGCAGCAGCTTATTAGCCACCTGGCGCAGCGGGCGAAGGTCCCGAGGTCAGCAGACAGATGCAGAGGTTCAGACGGGTCAGTCTAGCCAACCCCCAGCAAGCTGCTGCAGAATCCATTTGGGCCCTGTCTCGCCGTCTCGCCCTTTGTCGTTTGTCCCAGGTGTGTGCTCAGTGTCTCTGCACACTCCGCTCTTGGCACCGCCACCTGTGCTCTCCGCTCCGGGCTTTGCTCTGCTTCCCCGCAGCGAGGCAGGGAACCTCCTTCCTCGGCTGTTATCACTCGGTGCGACTGTCCCGCCACTGGGGCTCTCTGGAGCCTCCACTCACACGCCTGTGGGCTTTATTCATGTGAATGACTCTGGTTTCCAGCCGGACTGCTGAGTCAGCACCTCCTCCCTTCCCTTCCACGCAGAGCCTGGCCACGCCACGTCCAGAGGGAAATGGAGGCTCACATGGGGGTCATAAAAATATTACCAAAATTCCCACATGGCACTGGGCTGGGGGTCAGTGGTCAGGACTAGGGCTGGGGTCAGGGGTCAGGCCTACGCCAGGCGAGGGCTGAGATCAGGGGTCGGGATTAGGTCAGGGGTCGGGCCTATGCCAGGCCGGGGCTAGGGTCAGGGATCAGGACTAGGGCCGGGGGTCAGGGGTCAGGACTAGGGCTAGGGATTGGGGGTTGGGCCTATGCCAGGCTGGAGCTGGGGGTTGGGCATCGTGCCAATGCCAGGCTGGGGGGTCAGGCCTACGCCAGGTGAGGGCTGAGATCAGGGGTCGGGATTAGGTCAGGGGTCGGGCCTACGCCGGGCTGGGGCTGGGGCTGGGGGTCAGGGGTCGGGATTAGGTCAGGGGTCAGGCCTATGCCAGGCCAGGGCTGGGATCAGGGGTCAGGCCTATGCCAGGCCGGGACTGAGGTCAGGGGTCAGGACTAGGGCTGGGGGTCGGGACAGGCCGGGGCTAGGGATTGGGGGTTGGGCCTATGCCAGGCTGGGGGTCAGGGGTCGGGACTGCACCAGGCTGGGGCTGGAGGTCAGGGGTCGGCCTATGCCAGGCCTGGCTAGAGGTCGGGGTCGGACCTGTGCCAGGCCAGGGCTGGAGTCAGGGTCAGGCCTATGCTAGCCTGGGGGTCAGGGGTCAGGACTGCACCAGGGCTTCCAGGTCCATGCCTGGGGTTGGGTTTGGGGGCCCCCACCAAAGCCATTCCCTCTTCAGTGATTGTGGGGAGCCTGGCCTAGTGCCCTCTCCCTCAGGAGCAGGCCACAGGGCGTGGGACACCACCCGTGGGGGGGATTCCGGGAGACTCCAGGGGGCACATGGTGTCAGACCCACAGGACCGGTGCTATGACCCCAACTTTGGAACAGCTTCTGCAGGGATCCCATCATGTGCCAGACCCCCTAGAGTGTCACTTTTCCTCCAGGGTGAGCCACGCGGCCTCTCCACCTCCTTAGGCTGGACCCCTGGGCCTGCAGCTCCCTGCTCCACCCCGTGAGCTCCACTCAGCGAGTCCGAGGCAGACCTGTCCGATCCTGGGGAGCAACGCACCCCTCCACCAGTGTCTGCAGGGACACTCCGCCAGCGGGGGCAGACAGTCGGGGTTATTAGTCGACTAGCTCACAGCATAGGGCGTCCTTGGGTAGCCCAGAGAAAAGAAAGTTACAGCTGGTCAGGTCCGCCCAGAGCCCCAAGCCTTGGCCCCTGACCGCTGTGTCCCAGTCGGTGTGTGCCCCAAGCCCTCAGCAGCCAGCCCTTAACCACCCCCTGGCACCTCCCCAGCCCTTTGTTCTCCAGCTGGGCAAATGCTGCTGGGCTTCCTGGTGAGAGGTAGCCGTCCATGGCCGCTGGTTGCTAGGCATCAAAGTCCCAGTGACTGGGGTTGCCATTGTCTTCTCACAAACTCCCTGGATATGGGGCCCAAGCCTCAGACTGCAGGGAACCATCCACACCTGACTCTCTGAGCCGCTGCAGAGAGCACCAAGCCTTTCTACCCACTAGGTAACACTGCAGCACACAGGGGAAACTGAGGCACACATAGACTGCATAAAAATGTTACAGAAAATTCCCACGTGGTCACCCCTGGGGCCCTGAGACAGAGCACCCCTCTCTGAGTGGGGCTGTCGCCCTCCCCTCCCTGGCCCCAGCAGGGTGGGTTCGCTGCTGGGTACAAGGCAGTGGCCTGTGCTTTGCCTTGCAGACGGTGCTGGTGATCACCTACCACGAACCCCAGAACCCCGAGTACCAGCACTTCCAGACCCAGCTGATCCTGCGAGCCAAGGAGGAGTTCAAGGTGGAGCTCGGCTACTCGCTGGTAAGTGGGCTGGGCCTGCCGGTGCGTTGCCAGGCCTGCTGTGTGCCCGGCACCTTCCCTGCTGGGCTTTGGGCAGGGGTGCCGTGGCACGACCCAAGAGGTCTACGGGGCCTGGGCCTGGCCTGAGCATCCTTGGCAAGGCCTGTAAAATGTTGGTCCTGGTCTCAGCCGCCTAGTCCCTGGGCTGGGCTGGGCCGGGCCGGCCTGCCCCATGTGTGCCGGTGGCATAGACCAGCCTGGGGGCGGGCGTGCGGGCTGGCTCCCCTCCCCGGAGCAGGGGTGGGCTGGGCGAGCCAGCAGGAGATGAAGGGCGCAGGGTGGGATGGAGAAAATGAAAAAGTGAGAGAGGAAGCGGGACCCAGCACAGGAGTGTGGAGGACGAGCCCCCCCCCACCCCCACCCCCCCCGCCCGAGCTCCACACACACACACCTGGGAGTGCTGGTGGCTGGGAAGCGGCTGGGTCCCTGCCAATCCCCATGCCACCCATCTACCCCTCTCCGGGAAACCTCTCCCAGGGCTCCAAGCAGGAAGGGAACAGGCTGGTAGGAGCAAAGGACCCTTCTGGCTGTGCCACGGGTCGGCAGGGGCCCCTCCTGGCCCACTCGCGCCGGGGGATCTAGGGCCCCGCCCAGCCCCCGTTCCTGACAGTGCTTCTCTGTGAGCCCCAGCCGTTGAGGTTTGTGCTGTGGGGCTGCAGGGTCCTGTTCACACGCGCATGGCACTGGCTGAACTTGTAGGAAGCCCTTACACAAACACACACTGCCCTTACACGTGTGCACGCTGCGCTGACACACACACACGCTGCCCATACACGTGTGCACGCTGCGCTGACACACACGCCCATACATGTGTGCACGCTGCCCTAACACACACACGCCGCCCTTACACGTGTGCACGCTGCCCTAACACACACACGCCGCCCTTACACGTGTGCATGCTGCCCTGACACACACACGCTGCCCATACACGTGTGCACGCTGCCCATACACGTGTGCACGCTGCCCTGACACACACACGCCGCCCATACACGTGTGCACTCTGCGCTGACACACACAAGCCGCCCATACACGTGTGCACGCTGCCCTGACACACACACGCCACCCCTACACGTGTGCACGGTGCCCTAACACACACACGCCGCCCTTACACATATGCACGCTGCCCATACACGTGTGCATGCTGCCCTGACACACACGCCACCCTTACATGTTTGCACGCTGCCCTGACACACACACACACACACACACCGCCCTTTCACATGTGCATGCAGCCCTGACACACACACGCCGCCCTTACACGTGTGCACGCTGCCCTGACACACACACGCCGCCCTTACACGTGTGCACGCTGCCCTGACACACACACGCCGCCCTTACACGTGTGCACGCTGCCCTGACACACACACGCCCTGCCCTTTCACGTGTGCACGCTGCCCTGACACACACACACACACCGCCCTTTCACGTGTGCATGCTGCCCTGACACACACATGCTGCCCATACACGTGTGCATGCTGTCCTGACACACACACACACCGCCCTTTCACGTGTGCATGCTGTCCTGACACACACATGCTGCCCATACACGTGTGCATGCTGTCCTGACACACACATGCTGCCCATACACGTGTGCACGCTGTCCTGACACACACATGCTGCCCATACACGTGTGCACGCTGTCCTGACACACACATGCTGCCCATACACGTGTGCACGCTGTCCTGACACACATGCTGCCCACACACGTGTGCACGCTGTCCTGACACACACGCACCCCCTTACACGTGTGCACGCTGCCCTGACACACACGCACCCCCTTACACGTGTGCACGCTGCCCTGACACACACGCACCCCCTTACACGTGTGCACGCTGCCCGGACACACACGCACCCCCTTACACGTGTGCACGCTGTCCTGACGCACACGCACCCCCTTACACGTGTGCACGCTGCCCAGACACACACATGCCGCCCTTACACATGTGCACGCTGCCCTGACACACACATGCCGCCCATACACGTGTGCACGCTGCCCTGACACACACATGCCGCCCATACACATGTGCACGCTGTCCTGACACACACACGCCCCCCCTTACACGTGTGCACGCTGTCCTGACACACACACGCCCTGCCCTTACACATGTGCATGCTGCCCTGACACACACACGCCGCCCTTACACATGTGCACACTGCCCTGACACACACATGCCGCCCATACACGTGTGCATGCTGCCCTGACACACACATGCTGCCCATACACGTGTGCATGCTGCCCTGACACACACACGCCCTGCCCTTACACGTGTTCACGCTGCCCAGACACACACGTGCCGCCCTTACACATGTGCACGCTGCCCTGACACACACACACACCGCCCTTTCACGTGTGCACACTGCCCTGACACACACATGCCGCCCATACACGTGTGCATGCTGCCCTGACACACACATGCCGCCCATACACGTGTGCATGCTGCCCTGACACACACATGCCGCCCATACACGTGTGCATGCTGCCCTGACACACACATGCTGCCCATACACGTGTGCATGCTGCCCTGACACACACACGCCCTGCCCTTACACATGTGCATGCTGCCCTGACACACACACGCCGCCCTTACACATGTGCACACTGCCCTGACACACACATGCCCTGCCCTTACGCGTGTGCACGCTGCCCTGACACACACATGCTGCCCTGACATGTGTGCACGCTGCCCTGACACATGTGCACCCTGCCCTGACACACACACGCTTCCCTCTGTCTCTGGCATGTCAACCCCACGCAGCAGTGGCAGTGGGGGCTCCCCACAGACTCTGTCCCTCGCTGAGGCCTGGCCTTGGGGATGGTCCCCGTTGAAGGACAGCAGGGCCATGTCTCATGGTGGCAGCGTGGGCTGCGCTCTGCTGGCAGCGCTCCCGGAGTTACTGCCGCTGCAGTGCCCCGCCCAGTGACAGCAACCCCTGATTGCGGTGTGGGCAGGTGGAGGCTGAGGGCATCCTTGACCTATCGTTTCTGTGCTGCTAAGGGCCTGGGGTTCTGAATGCTCCGAGAGCGTCGCTTAGCAACCTCCGGGATTCAGAAGGGGCGCCGCGTGCGGTCGAATCTGGCACGCTGCCGCGGGAGTTGCCTGGGCTGTCGCTCTCGGCAGTGCCTGTGGTGCACGTGGGCTGGGGGTGGCTGCTCGTGAGAGCCTCTCTCTCCTCTCACGTGCCACGAGGACAGGGAAGTTCCAGGGAAACCAAGGGGCAGCAGATCAAAGGAAATGCACAATGTGTGATCGGCCTGCGGAACTCTCCGCCACAAGGTGTCACTGAGGGTGCAAGCTCAGGGAAGGCTCAGCTACTTCTGTGCTGAATGAGACCAGCCAGACTCACAATACTAAGGGTTAAAAGCAGTTTGGGAGGGACCCGTGCCTCGCCGTGAGAGAGCCCTGAGTGATGGGGCTCCCGACCCGTCCTTGGGGCGAGGGGCTGCGGCAGGTTCGGCTCCTCTGGTGCTGTGTCTGGGGATCATTGGCTCAGGTAGCACTTAACTTCTCCGTATCTTTATGAACAAAGGGAATTGCCCTGGTTATGCCGTGTGCTGGGATCCCTCCTATGAGGGCAGAGTGGCTGTAGTGGGGATACTCTAGGAGTTCAGCCCCATTATGTGAAAGTCGTGGTTAGAGCTGGAGCCCAGACTTCACTGCCCTGTGGCCAGGGGGCTGGGAGTCACTGTTCCGCCAGGAGGCTGGAGGCTGGAGTCGTCTCAGAGTCTGTCTACACAGCAAAGCAAACCCCCAGGCTGGCCGTGGGGCTCGTCCCTGCAGTGTGGATTCTGCAGTCTGAGCTCTGGGATCCTCCCGCCCTGCTGGGTCCTAGAGCCCTGAGCTCCAGCCCCGGCCCCAGCCATGAAACAGCCCCGCAGCGCAGCCCAAGTCAGCTGGCAGGGGCCAGCCATGGGGGTTTCTTTGGTGTGTAGACAGACCTTTAGGAGCTTCCCCATGGGGCTGGGCTGGTGGGTGGCCGAGGGCCCCAGGATGGAATGGCTGGAGCAGGGGCCTGGAGCCGGGGGTGGCTCTTGCTGTTGGTGAGTCTCTGGAGCGTGGCTGGACTGGCGGCACTTCCAGTTGGGCTGGGCTGGGCAGGGCCCTGGGGTGGCTGCCCGGCAGACCCCGTCCCCCAGCACTGTGATGGGCGACACTCAGGCTGCGGCACTGCCTGGTTCCCTGTGTCGGGCGGCACCCGGTCCCCTGGTGTTGCCCGTGCAGAGCGAAGGGTGTGGACACTCCCCTCACAAGGAGCCAGCTCACGGCCTGCACGGCAGTGACGGGCAGGGGACAGCTCCAGTGGTGGATCCAGGCTTGCTGGGCCAGAGGCCGGGAAGCTCCAGGGCTCGGTGCCTGGGGGCAGATCCTCTCTGCCAAGCAGTCTCTGGAGTGAGATTGGGAAGCTGCCCTCTCCCCCACCCCCACTGTCCCCAAGGGCCTCGCGCAGCCCCCCAGGTGTGACCCCACGGAGCTGGAGTGGGTTCTCCCGCTACCTGCCGGTGCGGCCCAGGGCAAGCCAGGGGATCTGATGGTGCCCTGGAGAGCGTGTGGGGAGCCCACCTGCCGTGTGCAGGCCCCAGGCACCTCCCGCTGGGAGCTTGGACAGAGAGATGTCAGCTGCTTAGCTGGGAGGTCTCCTGCCCCACGGAGCTGGGAGGTCTTGCTGCAGGTGGGAGAGACGGGCGGGTGCTCACACAGCCCCTAGGACAGCAGCCCCTGCACCCCACAGCCCGGACCTCTGAGGGGAGCAGCAGCGCCCCAGGCCCCTTCCCTCACCTGTCACCGTGGGTCCCTCCTGTACAGCCCCAATCTTTGCACTCTCCCCCTATACCGGGCGTCTCCCCAGCCCCTGCTCATTCCGTGCCCTTCTCAGAAGCCCTGCATTCCTGCGCCATCCTTGCCAGGTGGGGCCCGGGGGCTGTGGGGTCGTGTCAGGGATGGGGCCACGTCGGGTGCGGGGCTCTCTGGTAATGGGGACTGTGGCAGGCGTGGGCGGCTGTATGGCCTGTGTTGTGGATCAGAGCCATGGAGCTGTGACTGTGTCAGGCCTAAGGGCCTGTGTCGGGGCCATGGAGCTGGGGGCCGTGCTGGGGATTGGCGCTGTGCTGGGTGTGGGGCTGTCTCTGGTGCAGGGCAGCGTGGAGGAGGTATGGGGGGGGTGTATGGGCCGTGTCGGGGATCAGGGCTGGGGGCCGTGCTGGGTGTGGGGCTGTCTCTGGTGCAGGGCAGCGTGGAGGAGGTATGGGGATGTGTGTATGGGCCGTGTCGGCGATCAGGGCTGGGGGCTGTGCTGGGTGCGGGGCTGTCTCCGGTGCAGGGCAGCGTGGAGGAGGTATGGGGGGGGGTGTATGGGCCGTGTCGGGGATCAGGGCTGGGGGCCGTGCTGGGTGTGGGGCTGTCTCCGGTGCAGGGCAGCGTGGAGGAGGTATGGGGGGGGTGTATGGGCCGTGTCGGGGATCAGGGCTGGGGGCCGTGCTGGGTGTGGGGCTGTCTCTGGTGCAGAGCAGCGTGGAGGAGGTATGGGGGGGGTGTATGGGCCGTGTCGGCGATCAGGGCTGGGGTCTGTGCTGGGTGTGGGGCTGTCTCTGGTGCAGGGCAGCGTGGAGGAGGTATGGGGGGGGTGTATGGGCCGTGTCGGGGATCAGGGCTGGGGGCTGTGCTGGGTGTGGGGCTGTCTCTGGTGCAGGGCAGCGTGGAGGAGGTATGGGGGTGTGTGTATGGGCCGTGTCGGGGATCAGGGCTGGGGGCCGTGCTGGGTGCGGGGCTGTCTCTGGTGCAGGGCAGCGTGGAGGAGGTATGGGGGGGGTGTATGGGCCGTGTCAGCGATCAGGGCTGGGGGCCGTGCTGGGTGCGGGGCTGTCTCCGGTGCAGGGCAGCGTGGAGGAGGTATGGGGGGGTGTATGGGCCGTGTCGGCGATCAGGGCTGGGGGCCGTGCTGGGTGCGGGGCTGTCTCCGGTGCAGGCCCCAGGACAGGCGCAGGGCTCTGATGTCTTTCTCCCTGGGCAGATGAACCTGGTGGCCGGCTGCTTCTACGACGGTGTGCTGCTCTACGCCATGGCGCTGAACGAGACGCTGGCCGAGGGCGGCTCCAAGAAGGACGGCACCCGCATCGTGCAGAAGATGCGGGAGCGGAAGTTCCAGGGTACCGGCCTGGGGAGCCTGTGGGGGGAGGAGATACCAGCCCAGGCGCTCTGGCTGGCACGGGCTGCGTCCCCGGCACGATCCCAGCAACGCTTTGCCAGGGCAGCCGTGGCCTGGGCCGGCCCCGCTGGGTGCGCTCGGGCTCAGCACCCGGCCTGGCACACAAGTTGCCGGGGGGGGCGTGGGGGGGAAGCAGGCCCAGGCCCAGCTGCTGCTCGTCGGTGTACGGGAGAGAAGCTGGTGCCGAGTGCTCACTGGTCAGGAGGGGACCCCTGCACCCCAACACCCCCACAACCTCCCTCTGCCTCCCCAGCCCCAGGGCGCTCACCCCTGCCCCTCCCTTCCAGGGGTCACCGGACTGGTGAGCATGGACGGCAACAACGACCGGGACACGGACTTCAGTCTGTGGGCGATGGGCGACCCCGAGAGCGGGGAATACGAGGTGGGTGCGGCCCCGAGGCAGGGGGGCTCCAGAGTGCACAGGACTGTCCCAGCTGCTGAGCCACCTCCCAGGGCAGGAGCCTGCCATGGGCTTTGGGGAGGGGATGCAGCAGGGTCAGTGCCCCCGGCAGGGGTTGGAGGGGTTTGGGGGGACACAGGGATCCATGGGGGGAGGGGGAGGCTCTGGGCTGTTGGGGGGCTGCTCGTCAAGGAAGCGGGTGCATAGAGGGGTGGGGGGGGTCTGCTGGTCTGAACCTGGGGGAGAGGCTGGTGGTCTGGCTGGGGAGGGGTCGCTGTGGCCCAGCTGTGCCCTCTCTCCGTGCAGGTGGCAGGGCACTACGCCGGGGCGGAGAAGAAGCTGAACTGGCTGGGGAGGCCCATTCGCTGGGTGAAGGGGGCGCCCCCCCTCGACAACCCTCCCTGCGTCTTCGATGTGGATGACCCCTCCTGTGATAAAAGTGGGTGTGATGGGGAGCTGCTGGGCCTGTCTCCTGAGCCCCCGGCATCCCTGCCTCCCATTCGCCTGCCCTGGGGTGGTCAGGGGGCCCTGGATCCCCCTGTCCCAGCAGCGTCTGGACTGGAAGGCACCTGTCCCATATGCAGGAAAATGCCCAGCTAAGCCAGGAGCCTTGGGGCTGCAGGACGCCTGCTCCCCTGCCAGATCTGGGGCTGCCCGACCTCCTGAGCCCCCGGCCCCAATCTCTGGGCATGGGGAGCTCTGCCAGGTCTCTGGCTGCTGCCCTCAGGGCTGGGGTTGGGGCCCGGCTGGGCCGGGCAGCACATGCTGGGTGCCCCAAGGGAAGGGATGATTTAGCTGGGAATTGGTCCTGCTTTGAGCAGGGGGTTGGACTAGATGACCTCTTGAGGTCCCTTCCAACTCTGATATTCTATGATTCTATGAAGGGCAGAGCATTCGACGGGGAGCTGGACAGGGCCTGGGGGCTGTTTGGGGAGCCCTGCCCCCGCTAACCAGCTCTCCGCTCGTCTCTCCAGCCCCACTCTCTACGCTGGCCATCGTGGCGCTGGGCACCGGCCTCACCCTCGTCATGTTTGGAATCTCCAGCTTCCTGATTTTCAGGTGAGACGGCCGTGCCCAGCCCTGGCACCCTGCTCCCAGGACACTGCCCACGGCTCCCGGGGCCCCGCCCACGGCACCCTGCTCCCGGGGCCCCGCCCACGGCTCCCGGGGCCCCGCCCTGGCACCCTGCTCCCGGGGCCCCGCCCACGGCTCCCTGTTCCCGGGGTCCCGCCCTGGCACCCTGTTCCCGGGGCCCCGCCCTGGCACCTTGTTCCCGGGGCCCACTCATGGCTCCCTGCTCACGGGGCCCCGCCCATGGCTCCTGGGGCCCCGCCCACGGCATCCTGCTCCCAGGGCCCCGCCCACTGCTCCCTGCTCCCAGGGCCCCGCCCTGACACCTTCCTCCCGGGGCCCCGGCCTGGCTCCCTGCTCCCGGGGGCCCGGCCTGGACCCTGCTCCCGGGGCCTGGCCTGGAGCTCTGCTGCCGGGAACACCAAGGGAGCCTGGTGCCCCACCCGGGTAAGTGCATGTGCACTGCCGGGTGCGTGTGCAGGGTGGGTGGGGTGAATCCTCAGCAGCCCCCTCCCCACTGGCACCCAGCAGCCTGCCAGCAGAGGCCAAAGGCAGAGGGGCCTGTAGAGTGGAGCCCCCAGGAGGGGGGGCCGGCTGGGAGTGGGGGGCCAATGCCCCGGGTGCTCTGTGCCTGGCCCAGCCAGTCCCATCCGCAGAGCGCCAAGGTGCAGGGCCTGGCTGGTGGCCACCCCGGCAGAGACATCCTGTCCTGGGGGCTCCTGGGCGAATGTCCCACCCTGTGATCACAGCCCAGGCAGCCCCAGCGGGGAGGGAGCCGTACACAGCACAGCCAGATCCCTCGATACCAGCCGCCCTTCGGAGGGCAGCTCTGGGTCTTCCACCCGGCCGGCTCCAGCCCCACGCTGCCCAGCCTGGGGCCACCCCCACATTCCAGAGCACCAGGCCCACCTCCGGCAGCTGGGTTCCTCTGGGAATCGCTCTGCTCAGAGCTGTATAAACCCCGGAGCCTCCCGGGGAGCTCAGCCCCATGGCACCATCCTGCTCCGTGGTGTCAACTGGGAAACAATTAGCCTGGCACCCCCGGCGCGGGATCTGAGCTGCCGACCGGCCTGCCCCCCCGCCCCACAGTATCCGAAGGCATTGGCTGGTGTCACAGCACTTGGGCAGGGCCCGGGAGGCTGCGGCCAGGGCTTTCCGTGGCCCCTCCAGCAGCGAGCCTGCCACGTGCACCCCCCCTGGGGAGTGCGTGCTGGCCCCCTGCTCCCGCCTACTCTGCACTGAGTGCCACGTCCGGGGCAGGGGGACTGGGTCCTCCCCAGGGATCCCACAGCAGGCTCCGGAGGATGCAGCTCCCGGGGACAGCGCCCCATTCCCTCAGACACCCCGGTGCTGTGGCTAACGGTCACAGGCCCCCACCCCATGTCATATGTGCACATGCTTGTGCTCCACTGCACGCGTGTGCTGCACACACACAGCATAGCCCGCTGCACATGCCTGGTGAATCTCACACCCAGCGTGACTGGACTCTGAGAGCAGACGTGGGGCGGGCTGCGTGGCACTAGGGTCTGACTCCACCCTGGGCAGACGTTGGTGGGGACAGGCCCTGAGGCTGGACTCTCTGGGACACTCCAGAGGTGTCACCTGTGAGCACGGTGCCCCTGGGGATCCGGGGCCTCCCCTGACACCCTGTGCTTCCCAGGAAGCTGATGCTGGAGAAAGAGCTGGCCAGTATGCTGTGGCGGATCCGCTGGGATGAGCTGCAGTTTGGGAACGCCGAGCGCTACTACAAGGGGGCAGGCAGCCGTCTCACCCTGTCGCTGGTGAGAACGCCCATCCCCGTACGCCCCACGCCTCCAGAGCCATCGCTGCGCCCGTACGCCTCGGCCCCTCTGTGATGAACTGGGACTGGTCTTAATGTGGTCTTGGAATGCTGAGTGGGGAGTGTTGGCTGGGAAGGCAGGGGAGTGTGGCTAGGATGGTCTGCATTGGGGGATGGGAGACTGGCCGAGGGAGAATACCTGAGCATGTAACGTGAGACCCCAGGAAGGGGTTAGAGGCCAGGTGACACCTTTTCCCTGGAAACTGAACAAAGGGTGGGGGGAGAGTTTCAGAGCTGGCTGGTGGAATGGCTGGGAAGTAGACGGATCTCTGATCTTCCAAGGGGGCTGTGGTGCCCTGGGACCCCCAAGATGGACCTAACGGAGGGGATCCTGTTCTCTGTGCCTGCAAGACCTGTCTTGGACTGTGTTCCTGTCGTCTAAATAAACCTTCTGCTTTACTGGCTGGCTGAGAGTCATGGTGAATAGCAGGAAGCCGGGTGTGCCGGGCCCTTTGTCCCCGCACACTCCGTGACAACTGGTGGCAGAAGTGGGATCTACTGCACCCCGTGGACGGCGCTTCCTGCAGAAAGTGACTGGGGAACAGTAAAATGAAGGGGGATCGACAGGGACCAGGTGGGCTGAAGAGTCAGAGAGAGACAGTTCAGGGGGCGATTAACCCCTGGGAGTGTGTGACCAGAGAGAAGAACTGTTGCAGTAACAGGGTCCCTGGGGGGTCGCAGCAAGCGGTCCCGGGGCGGAGGAGTCTGCAGCTCGACCCTGGCAGAGAGGTGGTGACCTGAAGAAGGGCTGGCACACTAGGGGTCCCCCAGGAACGGTGGAAAGCGGAGAGCACAGGCCGGCGAGTAGCCAGCAGGAGGATGTATGCTAAACGCCTTAAGAGCGACCTGGTGGAGCTGTGCAAGGAGAGGGGGCAGCGCATTGGGAGGTCCACCAAAGAACAGCTCATTGCCCAGCTGGAGGAGAGGGATCGCTTGGATGAACCGAGCCCTGTCCCTGAGGGAAGCCGCCCGGCGGATGCAGCGTGGGCCCCGGGGCCTGACATGGCTGGGAGGGAGCAGACTGCTGCCGAGGACATCCCGAGACCCTGCCTACCTATACCTAGGGGAGGGGTTGAGGGAAGCCAAGCGAATACCGAGGGCACCCTGACCCCGGCGGCCAGCAGGGGATCGTCCCGGCGGAGCTCCCCGTCCCGGGAGCGGATGCGACTGGAATATGGCAGGGAAATGAGACTGAAAGAGCTTGAGTTACGGCAGCAAGAACTGAAGCAGGAGCGGGAAGAGAAGGAAAAACAACATCAGCATGAGCGGGACCAACGTCAGCATGAGCTGGAACTAGCCAGGCTGAGGAGCAGTGGGGCCCCAGCTGCGGTGAGCGAGGGGGGACCCAAGACTGCAAAGAGCTTTGATAAGTGCTTCCTGGCCCAGCGTAAGGAGGGGGAGGACATGGATACCTTCCTGACGGCCTTTGAGAATACCTGCGAGCTGCTCCAGGTTAACCCTGCAGACAGGCTCCAATTTCTCATCCCCTCACTGGACTCCACAGCCAGAGAGGTGTACAGCCGACTGAAAGGGGGGGAGACAGGGGACTACGAACTGTTCAAAAAGGCCCTGCTCCACGAGTTTGGGCTGACCCTTGAGATGTACCGGAAAAGGTTCTGGAGTCAGCCTAAAACCCGTGAGGTCACATACCTACAACTAGCCAACCGGGCGCAGGGGTATGCCCGCAAGTGGACAGCTGGGGCCCAAACTAAAGACGACCTGCTTGACCTATTCGTACTTGAGCACATGTATGAGCAGTGCCCATCCGACCTGAGCGATGGTTGATGGATCAAAAGCCAGAGAACCGCAGCACGCAGGCCAGCTGGCCGACGAGTTTGTGAACAGTCGGGCAGGGGATAACAGGGAAAAGTCCCAAAGGAACAGGCCCGCCACAACGCAGAGAGAGAGAGTCACCATGGGACCTCCCACCGAGGAAATATGGAGAACCCCCACCAAAGGGGAACATCCAACGTCAAGTCCATCCAAACCACTCGAGGGGACCCACGGGACATGGGCTGCTATCACTGTGGCCAAAGGGGCCACCTATGGGCCCAGTGCCCCAGGCTCAGGGACAGACTGAGCAGACCGAACCCACAGAGGGTTGACTGGGTAGAGACCCAGCCGGACGAGGGGCAGCATTCCCAGGGAAGGGGGGCTGGCAGAGTACCACCTGCTAAGGAGGGAGGAGAGCTCCAGGCCAGCTCCTCTGGGGGGCTGGATGCTCCAGACTCAGGGTTTTTGGTTTATACGGTGGGCGCGGGGCGGTCCCTGCGGAGAGAGTACCTTGTTCCCCTGGAGGTGGATGGGAGGAAGGTCAATGGATACTGGGATACGGGCGCAGAGGTGACGCTGGCCCGGCCCGAGGTGGTGGACCCTCATCGGGTGGTGCCCAACACCTACCTGACCCTGACGGGGGTGGGCGGGACCCCAGTCAAAGTGCCCGTGGCGAGGGTACACCTGAAGTGGAGTCCAAGGAGGGCCCCAAGGACGTGGGGGTACCCCTGTATTTGCCCACTGAGGTGTTGATGGGGTGGGGGGGGACCTGGAGGACTGGCCAAGCAACCCCCAGGGTGCACTGGTCATGACCCGCAGTCAGAGCCGGCGAGGGGCACTGCGCCCTGGCCTTGGGGAGGGTACCTTGCCCAAGGCGCAGGACCCTAACCTGGTGGGGAGGGAATGCCCAGGGACACGGCTCAGGGAGGCTGCGGCTTCAGACCCAGCTGGCGAGAGAGAGCAGGTGGCCATCCCTGTCCCAGCTGCTGAGTTCCAGGCCGAGGTGCAGAAAGATCCCTCCTTGCAGAAGATAAGGGACCTGGCCGACCTCAATGCGGTACAGACCATGGGACGAGGTGGCCGGAAAAGGTTCCTGTGGGAGAAGGGGTTCCTGTACCGAGAATGGGCTCCCCCAGGGAAAATGGAGTCAGGGGGGATCAGGAGGCAGCTGGTGGTACCCCAGAAGTATCGCCGCCAGCTGCTGTGCCGGGCCCATGACATTCCCCTCTCAGGGCACCAGGGAACCTGGCGTACCCAGCAGAGGCTGCTACGGAGCTTTTACTGGCCTGGGGTCTTTGTTACTGTCCGACAGTACTGCCGATCCTGTGACCCCTGTCAGAGGGAGGAAGGCCCGGGACAAGGGGAAAACGGCTTTAGGACCCTTGCCCAGCATAGAGGATCCTTTCCGGAGGGTGGCCAAGGTTAAAAGGGCGGCTCTGAACCAAGAGAGCCCGAAGCACAGACCTCCAGACTGGAACGCTGGGAGAAGACCCCAGCCCAGTTGGAACCCCAGGGGTATTGGGGTGGGAAAAGGGCACAGGCCGCATAAACCTTCCCACATGCGAACTACGAGTGTCATCGAGCACACCTGACCTAAGGGAGGGGTGTGAAACTGGAAGTCCCTGGTGTAATTCTCACCAAGGAATGGGAGGGATGCGGGAGCATCCATGGGAACGTGGGTAGGTTCGAACTTCCCCAGGTCACTGACTGAAGTGACCCCACTCAGTTCGGTCTCGAAGGGGGGAGAGATGTGACGAACTGGAGCTGGTCTTAATGTGGTCTTTGAATACTGAGTGGGGAGTGTTGGCTGGGAAGGCAGGGGAGTGTGGCTAGGATGTTCTGCGTGGTGGGATGGGAGACTGGCCGAGGAAAGATACCTGAGCATGTAATGTGAAAACCCAGGAAGGGGTTAGAGGCCAGGTGACACCTTTGCTGAACAAAGGGTGGGGGGAGAGTTTCAGAGCTGGCTGGTGGAATGGCTGGGAAGCAGACGAGGCTCTGACCTCCCAAGGGGGCTGTGATGCCCTGGGACCCCCAAGATGGACCTAACTGAGGGGGGTCCTGTTCTCTGTGCCTGCAAGACCTGTCTTGGACTGTATTCCTGTCATCCAAATAAACCTTCTGCTTTACTGGCTGGCTGAGAGTCATGGTGAATCACAGGAAGCCGGGGGTGCTGGGCCCTGTGTCCCCCACCAAACTCCGTGACTCCCTCCCCGATAGAGCCCGTACACCTCGGCTTCTTCGCTATAGAGCCCCTACGCCTCGGCCCCTCTGTCACGGAGTGTGGGGGACTCAGGGCCCTGTACCCCCGGCTTCCTGCGATTCACCGTGACTCTCAGCCAGCCAGTAAAGCGGAAGGTTTATTGGACAACAGGAACGCAGTCTACAGCAGAGCTTGTAGATACAACCAGGACCCCTGGGGTTCCCTGCGTTGCACCTCCCAGCCCAAAACTGAAAACTCCCACATCCCTCCAGCAGCTCCCCCCCCTCCCCTCTGCTCCTCCTCTCCTTTGTTCCTCTCCCGGGGAGAAGGGGTCACTTCCCCCACCCCCCTCCTGGCTCAGGTTACAGCTCAGGTAGCTCAATGTAACTCCCAGGCTCCATTCCCAGGTCAAACCCGCCCTGCTCCCTGCTCCGTCACATCTCCGCCCTTCGAGACTGAACTGAGCGGGGTCACTCTGCCCAGTGACCTGGGGAAGTTCAGGGCCCCCTCTCTGGGACAACGCATCCGCTATCAGGTTGTCACTTCCCTTCACATGGACCACGTCCATGTCATAATCCTGCAGGAGCAGGCTCCATCTCAGGAGCTTGGCGTTGGCTCCTTTCATCTGGTGCAGCCAGGTCAGGGGAGAGTGGTCGGTGTGCACGGTGAAGTGTCGCCCAAAGAGATATGGCTCTAGTTTCTTGAGGGCCCACACCATGGCCAGGCATTCCTTCTCGATGGCCGCGTAGTTCTGCTCCCGGGGTAGCAACTTCTTGCTCAGGTACACGATGGGGTGTCTCTCCCCCTTTTCATCCTCCTGCATTAACACCGCCCCCAGTCCCGTGTCTGAGGCGTCGGTGAACACCATAAAGGGCTTGTCAAAGTCTGGGTTTGCCAGAACTGGGCCACTGACCAGAGCCTCCTTCAGCGCCCGGAGAGCCTCCTGGCACTCCTCGGTCCAGACCACTTTGTCTGGCTTCCCCTTCTTGCACAGCTCAGTGATGGGGGCGGCTATGGAGCTAAAGCGGGGCACGAACCTTCGATAGTACCCCGCCATCCCAATAAAGGCTTGGACCTGCTTTTTGGTTTGAGGAGCGGGCCAGTCTCTGATCACCTCCACTTTGGCTGGCTCCGGCTTTAGGCAGCCGCTTCCCACCCGGTGGCCTAGGTAGGATACCTCAGACATCCCCACCTTGCACTTCTCAGGTTTCACTGTCAGCCCAGCCTCCTGGAGTTGGTCCAGCACTTGTCTAACCTGGAACATGTGGTCCTCCCAGGTCTGGCTAAAGACACAGATGTCATCGATATACGCCACGGCAAAACTCTCCATCCCCCTCAGTAGCTGATCCACCAGGCGCTGGAAGGTGGCCGGCGCTCCCTTGAGGCCGAAAGGCAGGGTCAGGAACTCATAGAGCCCCAGCGGGGTGATAAAGGCCGATTTCAGCCTGGCATCTGCATCCAGCGGCACTTGCCAGTAGCCCTTTGTAAGATCCATGGTGGTAAGGTACCAAACGCCTCCCAGCTTGTCTAGGAGCTCGTCAGGCCTGGGCATGGGGTAGGCATTGGCTACAGTGATGGCATTGAGCTTCCGATAGTCCACACAGAACCGGATCGACCTGTCCTTTTTGGGGACCAGCACCACCGGCGAGGCCCAAGGGCTGGAAGACGGCTGGATCACCCCCAAAGCCAGCATGTCCCCGACCTCTCTTTCCAGGTCCTGAGCAGTTTTCCCTGTGACTCAGAAGGGGGGGCATTTTATAGGCGGGTGCGATCCTGTCTGCACCTGGTGGACAGTCAGATTAGTGCGTCCAGGCTGGCTGGAAAACAGCTGTTGGTACAGATGCAGCACCCCTCCGATCTCAGCTTGCTGGGCAGGGGTTAGCCGATCAGAGAGGGGAATTGCTTCCAGGGGGGAACCAGCTCTTGTCCCAGGGAATAGATCTACTAAAGGGTCATCTCCCTGCTCCTCCCAGTGCCCACACAACCAACACCACAACCCCCTGTCATAATAGGGCTTCATCATATTCACATGGTACACCCGGTGGTGGTGCGCCCAGTTCGACAGCTCCACCACATAGTTTACCTCATTTAGTTGCTTGACAACCTTGAAGGGCCCTTCCCAGGCGGCCTGGAGTTTGTTCTTCCTCACGGGGATGAGGACCATCACCTGATCCCCGGTGGCGAAGGCGCGGGCCCGTGCTGTGCGGTCATACCAGACCTTCTGCTTCCTCTGGGCTCTGGCCAGATTCGCCCTGGCCAGGCCCATGAGCTCGGCAAGTCTTTCCCGGAAGGTCAGGACATACTTCACCACCGACTCTCCATCAGGAGTGGCCTTCCCCTCCCATTCGTCTCTCATCAGGTCCAGGGGCCCCCTTACCCGCCTTCCATATAGCAGTTCGAAAGGCGAAAACCCGGTAGACTCCTGGGGTACCTCCCTGTACGCAAACAGCAGGTGAGGTAAGTACTTGTCCCAGTCCTACGGGTGCTGGTTCATAAATGTTTTTAGCATCATCTTTAGTGTCCCGTTGAACCTATCCACCAGCCCTTTGGATTGGGGGTGATATGCTGAGGCCCAGTTGTGCCGGACCCCACATCTCTCCCACAAGCACCGGAGTAGGGCCGACATGAAGTTGGACCCTTGGTCTGTTAAGACTTCCTTGGGGAACCCCACTCGGCTGAAAATGGTCAGCAGCGCATCTGCCACAGTGTCTGCTTCGATGGACGATAAGGGCACTGCCTCGGGGTAGCAGGTGGCGAAATCTACCACCACCAGAATGTATTTCTTCCCTGACCGGGTCGTCTTGCTGATAGGTCCCACTATGTCCATGGCCACCTTCTGGAAAGGCTCCTCTATGATGGGCAAAGGCCTTAACGCTGCTTTCCCCTTGTCCCGGGCCTTCCCCACCCTCTGGCAGAGGTCACAGGATCGGCAGTACTGTCGGACATTGATAAAGACCCCAGGCCAGTAAAAGTTCTGTAGCAGCCTCTGCCTGGTGCGCCGGATCCCCTGGTGCCCGGCGAGAGGGATGTCATGGGCCAGGTACAGTAGCTTGTGGCAAAACTTCTGGGGAACTACCAGCTGCCTCCTGATCCCCCACGACTCCACTTCCCCTGAGGGAGCCCATTCTCGGTACAGGAACCCCTTCTCCCACAGGAACCTCTCCTGGCAGCCTCTCCCCATGGTCTGTACCGCCCTGAGGTCCGCCAGGTCCCTTATCTTCTGCAAGGAGGGGTCCTTCTGCACCTCGGCCTGGAACTCAGCAGCTGGGACAGGGATGGCCACCTGCTCTCTCTCGCCGGCTGGGTCTGAGGCCGCAGCCCCCCTGAGCCGTGTCCCTGGGAGGTCCCTCCCCACCAGGTTAGGGTCGTGCGCCTCGGGCAAGGTACCATCCCCAAGGCCAGGGCGCAGTGCCCCTCGCCGGCTCTGACTACGGGTCACGACCAGGGCACCCTGGGGGTTGCTTGGCCAGTCCTCCAGGTCCCCCCCATCAACACCTCAGTGGGCAAATACGGGTGTACCCCCATGTCCTTGGGGCCCTCCTTGGCCCCCCACTTCAGGTGCACCCTCACCATGGGCACTTTAACTGGGGACCCGCCCACCCCTGTCAGGGTCAGGTAGGTGTTGGGCACCACCCGATCTGGGGCCACCACCTTGGGCCGGGCCAGCGTCACCTCTGCGCCCGTATCCCAGTATCCATTGACCTTCCTCCCATCCACCTCCAGGGGAACAAGCTACTCGCTCTGCAGGGACAGCCCCGCACCTACCGTATAAACCAAAAACCCTGAGTCTGGAGCATCCGGCTCCCCAGAGGAGCTGGACTGGAGCTCTCTGTCCTCCTTAGCAGGTGGTACTCTGCCAGCCCCCCTTCCCTGGGAATGCTGCCTCTCGCCGGGCTGGGTCTCTACCCAGTCAACCCTCTGTGGGTTCGGTCTGCTCAGTCTGTCCCTGAGCCTGGGGCACTGGGCCCATAGGTGGCCCCTTTGGCCACAGTGGTAGCAGCCCATGTCCCGTGGGTCCCCTCGAGTGAGTCGGATGGACCTGACACTGGATGTTTCCCTTTGGTGGGGGTTCTCCATATTTCCCGGGGGGAGGTCCCAGGGTCACTCTCTCTCTGTTGTAGCAAGCCTGTTTCTTTGGGACTCCTCCCTGTTATCCCCTGCCCGACTGTTCACAAACTCGTCGGCCAGCTGGCCTGCGTGCTGCGGGTTCTCTGGCTTTTGGTCCATCAACCATCGCCTCAGGTCGGATGGGCACTGCTCATACACGTGCTCCAGTACAAATAGGTCAAGCAGGTCCTCTATAGTTTGGGCCCCAGCTGTCCACTTGCGGGCATACCCCTGCACCCGGTTGGCTAGTTGTAGGTATGTGACCTCACGGGTTTTACGCTGACTCCGGAACCTTTTCCGGTACATCTCAGGGGTCAGCCCAAACTCACAGAGCAGGGCCTTTTTGAACAGTTCGTAGTCCCCTGTCTCCGTCCCTTTCAGTCGGCTGTACACCTCCCTGTCTGTGGGGTCCAGTGAGGGGATGAGAAACTGGAGCCTGTCTGCAGGGTCAACCTGGAGCAGCTCGCAGGTATTCTCAAAGGCCGTCAGGAAGGTATCCATGTCCTCCCCCTCCTTACGCTGGGCCAGGAAGCACTTATCAAAGCTCTTTGCAGTCTTGGGTCCCCCCTCGCTCACCGCAGCCGGGGCCCCACTGCTCCTCGGCCTGCCCAGTTCCTGCTCATGCTGACGCTGTTTCTCCTTCTCTTCCCGCTCCTGCTTCAGTTCTTGCTGCCTTAACTCAAGCTCTTCCCGTCTCATCTCCCATTCCCATTCCCATTCCAGCTGCATCCGTTCCAGGGACGGGGAGCTCCACCGGGACGATCCCCTGCTGGCCGCCGGTGTCGGGGTGCCCTCGGTATTCGCTGGACTTCCCCCAACCCCTCCCCTAAGTATAGGTAGGCAGGGTCTCAGGATGTCCTCGGCAGCAGTCTGACTCCTCCCAGCCATGTCAGGCCCTGGGGCCCACGCTGCATCCGCCGGGCGGCTTCCCTCAGGGACAGGGCTCGGTTCATCCAAGCGATCCCTCTCCTCCAGCTGGGCAATGAGCTGTTCTTTGGTGGACCTCCCAATGCGCAGCCCCCTCTGCCCGCACAGCTCCACCAGGTCGCTCTTAAGGCGTTTAGCATACATCCTCCTGCTGGCCACTCGCCGGCCTGTGCTCTCCGCTTTCCACCGTTCCCGGGGGACCCCTAGTGTGTCAGCCCCTCTTCAGGTCACCCCCTTTCTGCCAGGGTCGAGCTGCAGACTCCTCCACACCGGGACCGCTCGCTGCGACCCCCCGGGGGACCCTGTTACTGCAACCGTCCTTCTCTCTGGTCACACACTCCCAGGGGTTAATCACCCCCTGAACCGTCTCTCTCTGACTCTTCAGCCCACCTGGTCCCTGTCAATCCCCCTTCATTTTACTGCTCCCCAGTCACTTTCTGCAGGAAGCGTCGTCCACGGGGTGCAGTAGATCCCACCGCTGCCACCAGTTGTCACGGAGTGTGGGAGACACAGGGCCCTGCATCCCCGGCTTCCTGCCATTCACCGTGACTCTCAGCCAGCCAGTAAAGCGGAAGGTTTATTGGATAAGAGGAACACAGTCTACAGCAGAGCTCGTAGATACAACCAGGACCCCTCAATCAAGTCCTTTTGGGGAGTGCAGGGAGCTTAGACCCCAGCTTGGGGTTCCCTGCGTTGCACCTCCCAGCCCCAAACTGAAAACTCAGAAATCCCTCCAGCAGCTCTCCCCCCCTCCCCTCTGCTCCTCCTCTCCTTTGTTCCGGCTCCCGGGCAGAAGGTGTCACTTCCCCCACCCCCCTCCTGGCTCAGGTTACAGCTCAGGTCGCTCAATGGAACTCCCAGGCTCCATTCCCAGGTCAAACCCGCCCTGCTCCCTGCACCGTCACATCCTCCCCGGTAGAGCCCCTACGCCTCGACCCCTCCCCGATAGAGCCCCTACGCCTCGACCCCTCCCCGATAGAGCCCGTACGCCTCGGCTTCTTCCCTATAGAGCCCCTACGCCTCGCCCCCCCCGTAGAGCCCTACCCTTTGTGCCATGCCCTATACACTCCCTCAGCCATCCCCCACAGAACCTTTCTATGCACTATCCCCTGTCACCTCCCCAGCCATCCCCATGTAGCTCTTCTAACTCACCCATCACCTCGAGGTCCCCACCACGCCAGCCCCTGGCCCTCCTGCCAGCCCCTGGCCTAGAGCCCCCCCCAGGCCACACCCTGCCCCCCACTCTCCCTAACACGCTCTCCTAATTGCCTTGTTCCCTTCCAGCGCGGCTCCAGCTACGGCTCCCTGATGACGGCCCACGGCAAGTACCAGATCTTCGCCAACACTGGCCACTTCAAGGTGAGTCCCTGGTGTTCGTCTGCCCCGTCCCCTTGCATTGAGCCCCCCCCCGTGTGGCGCTGACCCTGTCCCTGTCCCTACCCCCCAGGGGAACGTGGTATTCAAAAGGCATCCGCGCCTGCCCCGTCCCCTTGCATTGACTTCCCGCCCGTGCGGCGCTGACCCTGTCCCTGTCCCTGGCCCCCAGGGGAACGTGGTGGCTATCAAGCATGTGAATAAGAAGCGGATCGAGCTGACGAGGCAGGTGCTCTTCGAACTCAAACACGTATGTACTGGGGAGCTGGGCAGGCGATGGGGGGTCCAGGGGTCTGTGCTGGGGCAGGAGTGAAGTGACGCTGGGGGGGTTCCCAGCTTGCCCCAGCACTGGCTGAGTGTGGCGTGGTTCAGAGCCCTGGCCATGCTCAGCTCACAACCAGGTGCCTTGTGGAGCCTGGTGGGTCTCACGTGGCGCCAGGTGCCAGAGACATGTCAGGGACACGTGTGTCCATGGGGGGGGCACACAGGCAGCAACGCACACGTGCAGATGCACCCACCTCCCTGCTCCGCCCAGGACTCCACAAGCCCCATTTTATCATCCAGCCTGAATCTGGCTCTCAGGGCCTGAGCCGAGGCCCAGGAATGGCCGTCGCTGTGGTAGCGTCAAGCATGTCGCGAGGCTTTGATTCCAGAGTGCCTGCGGCCTAGGGCTTTGCAGCGACTGTGCTGGTCGCTGGACACCCAGACCGGCCCCATCCCCTCCCAGCCTGGGTGGTGCGGGGTTACCCAGCCAGGCTCTGATGGGTCCCTGCTTCTGTTTCTGGCCCTAGATGAGGGACATCCAGTTCAACCACCTGACCAGGTTCATCGGCGCCTGCATCGACCCGCCCAACGTCTGCATCGTGACGGAGTACTGCCCGCGGGGCAGCCTGCAGGTGAGGGGGCTGGGCATGCCGCCGGCTTGCTTGCTGCTGGGCGGTGACCCCTGGAGAGGCTGCGGCGGCCGACAGAGCCCAGGAAAGGGGCTGGCGGGGTCTGTTACAGGGCACTGGCCCAACAAGAGAACAAGACGAAGTCCTCCTTAGGCTAGGGTTACCATATTTCAGCAAGCAAAAAAGAGGACGGGAGGAGCCCCGCCCTAGCCCCGCCCCTGCCCCTCCCACTTCCCGCCCCCCAGAACCCCCAACCCTCCCCCCGTTCCTTGTCCCCTGACTGCCCCCTCCTGGGACCCCTGCCCCTAACTGCCCCCCAGGACTCCACTCCCTATCTAAGCCTCCCTGCCTCTTGTCCCCTGACTGCCCCAACCCTTATCCACACCCCCACCCCTAGACAGACCCCTGGGACTCCCACGCCCCATCCAACCACTCCCCACCCCCTGACAGCGCCCCCCAGAACTCCCAACCCATCTAAACCCCTCTGCTCCCTGTCCCCTGACTGCTCCGATCCCTCTCCGCACTCCTGCCCCCTGACAGCCCCCCCCAGAACTCCCAACCCATCTAAACCCCTCTGCTCCCTGTCCCCTGACTGCTCCGATCCCTCTCCCCACTCCTGCCCCCTGACAGCTCCCCCCCAGAACTCCCAACCCATCTAAACCCCTCTGCTCCCTGTCCCCTGACTGCTCCGATCCCTCTCCCCACCCCTGCCCCCTGACAGCCCCCCCCAGAACTCCCAACCCATCTAAACCCCTCTGCTCCCTGTCCCCTGACTGCTCCGATCCCTCTCCGCACTCCTGCCCCCTGACAGCTCCCCCCCAGAACTCCCAGCCCCCCACCCCCCCGCTCCTTGTCCCCTGACTGCCCCCTCCTGGGACCCCTGCTCCTAACTGCCCTCCAGAACCCCACACCCTACCTAAGACTCCCTGTTCCTTGTCCCCTAACTGCCCCCTCCTAAGACCCCCCCCCCCAACTGCCCCCCAGGACCCTACCCCCTACCTGTACCCTGACTGCCCAAAACTTTTTCCATTCCCCCCAAAAAGCCCCCCCGTTTCTTGACTGCCCCCTCCAGAACCTCCCTGCCCCTTCTCCTGCCCCCTGGCCCCCTTACCCTGCTGCTCAGAACAGGGTGTTGGGCTCTGGGCGAGCCGGACACGTGGCTGCGCTCCCCAGCACAACAAAACCCGGTCCCTGGCCCTGCACAGCGCTGCTGGACCGGGCTGCAGGGGAGAGCTGCCGGCTCAGAATGCAGGGCGGATCCGGCTCCTCTACAGCTGCTCCGGAGTCCAGCCCGGGACTTTCCTGCAGCCCTCCCAGCCGCTCGCTCTGCTCTGCCGGGGAGGGGGGAAATCCCGGACATTGTGAGTGCTTTACAAATTCCCCCCGGATGCTATTTTTAGCACAAAAAGGAGGACATGTCCGGGGAAATCCGGACGAATGGTAACCCTACCTTAGGCACCTCTCTGCAACGTGCAGAAGGAAAATGGCATTGTTGTGGGTGACATCAGTCGGGAGGTCTCCTGCCGCCTGTGGTACAAGATCAGCAGTTTCTAGACATTACAGATGATGCTTTTCTAAGACGAAAGGTGTTACACCCAGCACGGGTGCAGATGAATTCATCCCTGGTGTGGAGGCTGGTGGTTGCCCAGGGACCAGTGATTGAGATCTGACCACTTTCAGTACGAGCAAGCGGAGGACAGTGAGATCAGTACTTGCTGCTTCAGAAGGGCTTCTCCCAACCCAGAGGAAAATTATGAGTAAAATTTATTGGGAGGAAAAATTTAGACAGAAAAGTGGGAATTTTGAAAGCAGAGTTTATTGGCTGGCCAAAAATGATCCCACGACTGTGCAAGAGGGAAACTCTGGTGAAGAGCCCGTCAGGGCCGTCATTACCCATACACAAAGTACGCAGCTGCGTAGGGCACCAGGAGATTTGGGGCACCACATTTCCTGGTGCCCTGCGCAGCTGCGTGCTGCTCCAGCCCCTGCCCCGCCTCTTCCCCATGGCCCCAGCTCCGCCCCTTCCCTTCCCTGCCCCATGCCTGCCTCTTCTCGCCCTTGCTCCGCCCCACCCCGCCCCTGCTCCACCCCAGCCCTGCCCCTTCCCCATGGCCCCTGCCCCTGCTCTGCCCCCACCCCTTTCCTTCCCTTCCCCAGGCGAACTAGGTATTGCTGGCAAACAATGTGAATGAGAATGTACAACGTGAAGAACATTCCTGTACTCGTCGAGTTTAAATGGCTAGTCTGACAGTGACCCCGTGCAGAGCACAGGCCAGCGAAATCCCCCCAGTTACCCTGGGACTGAGCCCCAGAACTTGGGTTTGACTAAAGCATCTTCCAGGAAGGCCTCCGGGGCTGATCTGTGGACACGAAGGGATGGAGAATCCACCACTGCCCGTGGCAGTCAGTTCCCATGCTTCAGCAGCCGTGTTTCCAATTGAAATTTGTCTGGCTTTAACATCCAGCCATCAGTGGTGGTTCTGCCTTTCCCTGCTAGATTGGGAGCCCTTCGGTGCCCAGGATTTTCCGTCTGTGAAGGCGTTTACATGCTGATCGCGCACTCACCAGCGTTTGGACTGAGCTCTTTGTCTCTCACTGTCAGGCATTTTCTGCAGCCCTCGAATCATTGTTGTGGCTCTTTTCTGCCCCCTCGCCAAGATCTGGCTCAAGATGTGGCACCAGAACTGGACGCAGTATCTGGTATCGGGCTCCCCAGTGCTGCAGAGAGGTAAAATCACCTCCCTGCTTCATGGCAAAGGGAAGACTGAGCAGCGACTTGCTGACAGCGTGTAAGGACCTTCCCAGGCAGCAAACCCTGGGCACCGAAGGCTGAAGCCAGATACATTCAGCTTGGAAATACAGCATCAGTGAGGGTGGCTGACCACTGGATCAGACTGCCAAGGGCCCTGGCGTTTCTCCGTCTCGGGTCCTGCACACCCAGGAGCCTTTCCGGGAGATGCTTTGCCAAACACAGTCGGTGGGCTCTGTACAGGGGTATGCAGGGAACTGGAACGGCCTGTGCTCTGCGGCAGTTCAGACTAGATGATCTAATGGCCCCTTCTGACCTGGCGCTCTGTGAATCTATGAAAGAGAAACCCCATGCAGCGCCGTCTCTCAGCGCGGGGCTTGCTGTGTCCAGGGGCTGAGGGCCTTGGCATGGGGCCACGAGGGGGAGTCATGGTGCTGGTGGCTGGAGTGTCCCATGGGGTGTGGCCCACCTGCCCAATGGAGAGGGCCTAGCTGGGGGTGGCTTGGCTGGAGTGCCCGGAGCCCACACCTGACACACTTCCCTCTCCGGCTGCTCCCAGGACATCCTGGAGAACGACAGCATCAACCTGGACTGGATGTTCCGCTACTCGCTCATCAATGACATTGTGAAGGTAGGAGAGCGTGGGGCAGGGCTCCTCTCTGCCCTGGACCTGCGGGTCTGGGGCCCTGCTAGCACTGGGGGAGCAGCGCTGGGGTGAGGGAGCTCTGTGGCCAGACAGCGTCACCGGCCCTGCAGGCATCGCTCCCTGCTCTGGGCTGTGGTGTTGGTGCTGGCGGGGGGGAACCCTGTTAGGCCCCACCCCATACTAGGGAACGTGCCAGGGAACCACCTGTCCCTGCTCTCGGTGCCTCGGGGAGTGTGGAGCCCCGTGGCACCAGCCCGCTAGCCAGGGTGGGACTAGTCCCTGCTGGTAACCCCTGGGTAGCTGTGGCTGGGTCATGCCAGCTCTTGTGCCCCCTGGGCAGTAGGGGGTAGAGTTTCTGCCCTGATGGGGTGCCCCCGGGTTCTGGCTGGGGGGTAGGTCGGGGCTGTCTCCTGGTCTGGAAGCCCCAGGGGTCCCGACGGGCAATGTCTCAGCAGCGTCTGTCTGGCACAGGGAATGGCCTTTCTGCACAACAGCATCATTGGGCACCACGGCAGCCTCAAGTCCTCCAACTGCGTGGTGGACAGCCGCTTCGTGCTGAAGATCACAGACTACGGGCTGGCCAGCTTCCGCTCCAGCTGTGATGCCGAGGACAGCCACGCGCTGTATGCCAGTGAGTGCCCCCCCCAGCCCGGAGTGCACCTGCTCTCCACCCTCCCCCTCCTCCCCAGGAGCCCCGCTTCCTTCCCTGCCAGCAGCATTTAACGATGCGGCCTCTGGCGGGACACTACTGAGAGTATCAATTGAGGACAAATTGCTCAGAGCAGGGCAGTTACAGCCCAAGGCTGGGGTTTTTCCACCTCTAAGGCACCAAACCAGCCAGAGAGGATTCGGTCTCACCCCACTGGCTAACCACAAGTCTCACAAGCAATTCCCTCAGACACTCCAGTTTCCCAGTATCACCACCAGTACCACTCGTTATGGGGACAAATGGTTATGAAAACCAATACCCCAGTAAAAGAAAAAAGGTTCTCCTGATCCCAAAGGACCAAGCCCCAGACCCAGGTCAATATACAAATCAGATATTACCCACAAATCACGCTGTTGCCAATCCTTTAGAATCTAAAATCTAAAGGTTTATTCATAAAAGGAAAAAGATAGAGATGAGAGTTAGAATTGGTTAAATGGAATCAGTTACATACAGTAATGGCAAAGTTCTTGGTTCAGGCTTGCAGCAGCGATGGAATAAACTGCAGGTTCAAATCAAGTCTCTGGAATACATCCCCCGCTGGGATGGGTCATTCAGTCACTAGCGTAGCTTGCAGGGTGCAGGGGAAGCAGACGCTTCCCCGGCCTTTCCAAAAGCAGCCGGAGGAGCGAGGGGGGGCGCAGGTTGGTGGCCCGCAGCGCGGCTGGCAGCCATGGGGGGGCGGCGGGGGCGGCCGGAGGAGCCAGGGGGTGGGGGCGCAGCACGGCGGTCGGAGGAGCGAGAGGGGGGGCCACGCGGGTGGCACGGCAGGGCCGGAGGAGCCATGGAGGGGGAGGGTCAGTGCGGCCGGAGGAGGAGTCAAGGGGGCGTGGCCAGAGGAGGAGCCAAGGGGGGGCGCCTTTTTTATCTTTGCTCCCCCTCCTCTTAAAAGCTGGCTACGCCACTGCATTCAGTCCTTTGTTCAGAGCTTCAGTTTGTAGCAAGGTCCCTCCAGAGGTCAGAAGCAGGATTGAAGACAAAATGGAGGGGTTTCCAGGGCCTTTTATAGTCTCTCACTTGTGGAAGGACGCCCCTTTGTTCTCCTGTGCAAAACCACAGCAGCAAGATGGAGTTTGTAGCCACCTGGGCAAGTCACATGTCCAGGCACGACTCAGTTTGCAGGCGGCAGCCATTGGTCACATGCTGCCTTAAACATTCCCAGGAAAGCTCAGATGTGGATTGGCGTCTCCCAAAGTCCATTGTCAGTTCAGTGTTTCTTGGTTGGGCACGTCCTGAGAATAGTCCTTTCTCCAGAAGCTGACCAAATGCGTCACTGAGGCTACTTGGAATCAAATACATTTGAGCTACAAGTACAGAGCCAATATTCATAACTTCAAATACAAAATTGATACACGCATACAGACAGCATCATCATAACCAGCAAATCACCTTCCCATAGACCCCTCACACAACAACCTTGGCACAATATTTGCTGCAAATATAGACCAGCGGCTGCAACAATGATCTAGACAGTCACAGTTCATGTCAATAGCGTCACAGAGGAGAAGGGGTCCCCTGTGCTCCCCAACCTGCCCAGGGCCGAGAGGGCAGCTCCGCGTGGTCCTTCAGGCCTGGGCTGCCCCACAGCCTGCTCCCCCGGCAGCACCCAGCCTGGCCCCTGCACTAGGCTGGGGGGCTCTGGGCTGCTGGGTTCTCTCTGGGCGGGTGGAGGTCGGGCGCGTGGGCTCGGCTCAGACGTGGCTGTGCTCCTTGCTGCTCCCAGAGAAGCTGTGGACGGCCCCCGAGCTGCTGCAGCAGGGGCGCCTGCCCCCCCCGGGCATGCAGAAGGCGGATGTCTACAGCTTCAGCATCATCCTGCAGGAGATCGCCCTGCGCAACGGGCCCTTCTACATCGAGGGCATGGACCTGAGCCCCAAGGGTGAGTGGGCTGGGGCCCTAGGGACAGGGCGGTGGGGCCTGGACCCCAGAGCTCAGCGTGCAGGGGGACAGGGCTGGGGCCCTAGGGACGGGGCAGTGGGGCCTGGACCCCAGAGCTCAGAGTGCAGGGGGGCAGGGCTGGGGCCCTAGGGACGGGGCGGTGGGGCCTGGACCCCAGAGCTCAGCGTGCAGGGGGGCAGGGCTGGGGCCCTAGGGACGGGGCAGTGAGGCCTGGACCCCAGAGCTCAGAGTGCAGGGGGACAGGGCTGGGGCCCGAGGGACGGGGCAGTGGGGCCTGGACCCCAGAGCTCAGCGTGCAGGGGGGCAGGGCTGGGGCCTGAGGGACGGGGCAGGGTGAGCCTGGACCCCGAGGTGAGACGCTGCAGGGGGGGCAGGGCTGGGGCCCCAGGGACAGGGCAGTGGGGCCCGGACCCCAGGTGCGAGTTAAGGGGGGCAGGGCTGGGTCCCTAGGGATGGGGTGGCAGGGGCCCGGACCCCAGGTGCAAGTTAAGGGGGACAGGGCTGGGTCCCTAGGGATGGGGTGGCAGGGGCCCGGACCCCAGGTGCGAGTTAAGGGGGACAGGGCTGGGTCCCTAGGGATGGGGTGGCGGGGTCTGGACCCCAAGGTCAGAGTTCGGGGGGGCAGGGCTGGTCCCTAGGGATGGGGTGGCGGGGGCCCGGACCCCAGGTGCAAGTTAAGGGGGACAGGGCTGGGTCCCTAGGGATGGGGTGGCAGGGGCCCGGACCCCAGGTGCAAGTTAAGGGGGACAGGGCTGGGTCCCTAGGGATGGGGTGGCGGGGTCTGGACCCCAAGGTCAGAGTTCGGGGGGGCAGGGCTGGTTCCTAGGGATGGGGCGACGGGGACCCGGACCCCAGGTGCGAGGGCTGGTCCAGCCCAGGGCGAAGACACCCCGGCCGCTCAGCCGGCAGCGCGGGCGTTGGTCCCCCGGCTGGCCCAGGCCGGTGACGCTCCCGTCCCCGCAGAGATTGTGCAGAAGGTGCGGAACAGCCAGAAGCCGTACTTCCGGCCCTCCATCGACCTGGGTCTGCACAGCGAGGAGCTGGCCGTGCTGATGGAGCGCTGCTGGGCGCAGGAGCCCGCCGAGCGCCCCGACTTCACCCAGCTCAAGATCTTCATCCGCAGATTCAACAAGTGGGTGCCCCGGCTGGGGCGGGACCGGGCTTGGGGCGCAGCCGCACGCAGGGGGCGCTGGGGGAGGTGTCGGGCGCGGGAGCAGGGCTGGGACGGGGGACGGGGGCGGGGACGCAGGACGGGGAGTGCGTGCGAACACAGGAGCATTACATGGTCTTATCTCCCACCTCCCCAGTCCCGTGTTCTCAGCTGGGGCACGCTCAGGGGCGTTGGGTGCCAGGTGTCACTGTCTTGCCTGGTGACTGGGTTTTCGGATCCTCCATTGCTATGGGGCCGGCCTCAGACCCAGCAGGGCGACTTTCAGACCTGTGTCCTTTCTACCCCCCCCCCCATAGCCATGAAAAATATAGGGGAAACTGAGGCACACTAAAAGGTCATGTGACATATTCCAGAAATTTCCCACTCGGTCACCGTACCAGCCGGGGTTGTGTGGTGCCACAGCCTCTCCTTGAGTGCCAGCCCCAGGAGTAGACTGGGGAGCAGCAGCCCTTGGGGAGCAGGCACTGGGGGGGTGGGTGTTATGGCTCCCCCCGTGTCGTGGACACAAGGTCCCCCCATAAGTCTCCTCCCATAGCCTCCCTGCCGGCCTGTCTCTGCAGGGAAGGCAGCACCAGCATCCTGGACAACCTGCTGTCGCGCATGGAGCAGTACGCCAACAACCTGGAGAAGCTGGTGGAGGAGCGGACGCAGGCCTACCTGGAGGAGAAGCGCAAGGCCGAGAACCTGCTCTACCAGATCCTACCCCAGTAAGAGACCCACACAAGCCCCTGGGCATGTGCTGGCAAGGGGGAGAGCCGGGGGGGGGCATATGCCAAGCTCCCCCACGGGTGTGTGCTGGCACGGGCTGGGTGTGCAGAGCACCTCCATGAGGGTGCAGTGGGGTGCGGGGCAGCGTGCCCCCAGGCGTGTGCACTGGCGAGGGGGTGTCAGCACCCGGTGCACATGCATATTGCCTGGGACTTTGGCACAAGCAGGGGAGGGCAGGTGGGCTGGGCCTCGGTGAGCCCGAGGAGTTAGGTCAGTAGGTCAGGGCGGCCCCCTGAGGTGAGAGGCACAGACGTACTCCCCTGCCCTGGCTGGCCGCCCACCCTCGCACACTGAGTCAGGAGGGTGCCCCTGCCCAGAGCCTGGAGTGGGGGGGGCAGCGCAGAAGCTGTGCAATGGTTGGGCTGGGGGCTTGTGGGGGGCAGGTCTGGGGACGGGTTTGGGGGAGGGGTGTCAAGCAGCAGATGCCTGAGCCACCACTGAGCGCCCCTTGGGCCCTCCCAGAGCCCCACAGGATCCTTGCCATTCCCTCAGAAACCCTCCCTCGCCCTGGCCCCCAGACTGACTGGGGGGGCAAGGGGGCTGATGGGCAGAGTCGCGGGAGTGGCTGGGGGTTAGAGGTCTTAGCACTGGTGCACCCAGCCCCGTGCCTGGGCGGGGGGGGGTGGGGGGGGGTGGGAGGTGCAGGGGCCTGGTGCTCCTGCCTTGCTCCCATTTCACAACGGTGGGGCCACCAGTCTGGGGCAGCAGCTCACACTGACCTGCTCCCCCCAAGCTCCGTGGCCGAGCAGCTGAAGCGCGGGGAGACGGTGCAGGCCGAGGCCTTCGACAGCGTCACCATCTACTTCAGCGACATTGTGGGGTTCACAGCCCTGTCGGCTGAGAGCACCCCCATGCAGGTAACTGGGGAGAGAGAACACACCTGTGCAGGTAACCAGGGGGAGAGCCCCCCATGCAGGTGTCACGGAGTGTGGGGGGACACAAGGCCCTGCACCCCCGGCTTTCTGCGATTCACCAGGACTCTCAGCCAGCCAGTAAAGCAGAAGGTTTATTTAGACGACAGGGACACAGTCCAAGACAGGTCTTGCAGGGACAGACAACAGGATCCTCCCCCAGTTAGGTCCATCTTGGGGTCCCAGGGGCACCACAGCCCCATTGGGGGGGCAGAGCCCCACCTGGGCTCCCTCCATTACCAGCCAGCTCCTGACCAACCTCAACTCCCTCCAGCATTTCTCACCCCTCCTCCCCCGGCTCCTCCCCCCGCCTTTGTCCAGTTTCCCCGGGCTGAGGTGTCACCTGGCCCCAGCCCCCTCCTGGGTTCTCATGTTACATGCTCAGGTATCTTCCCTCAAGGTCAGTCTCCCATCCCCCAGTGCAGACTGTCCCAGCCAAGCTCCCCACTCAGCATTCAAAGACCACATTAAGAACAGTCCCAGTTCATCACAGCAGGTAAGCGGGGAGAGAACACACCTGTGCAGGTAACCGGGGGGAGAGCCCCCCATGCAGGTAACCGGGGGGAGAGAACACCCCCCATGCAAGTCACCTAGGTGGGGGGAGAGCGGCGCCCCTGCAGGGAGCCAGGGGGACCCCTGCGGGGGAGGATCTGTAGGGAAGCAGCCAGTAAGCAGCCCTCCTCTCCCCCTGGCAGCCCAGTTCCTGGGGCTCTGAGCATGGGCTGGCCCGTGCGTGGGGGGCCGTGGCCCGCGGTGTGGGTGTGGCTGGGCGCCCCAGGTCAGTGCCAGCTGCGCAGCGAGTGGCCAAGGAGACTGGGCGCCTGGCCCACACCTGTGCTTCCCGCCCCCAGGTGGTGACCCTGCTGAACGATCTCTACACCTGCTTCGACGCCATCATCGATAACTTCGACGTGTACAAGGTGAGACTGGCCAGCCGCTGCGCATGGCGCTGTCAGGGCAGGGCCTGGACACAGCCCTGGCACTTGGGCGGGTGGGGGGAAACCGTGCCCCAGAGAGGGGGTGGGGAGCTGAGACGGTGCACCTCGGCAAGGGGCCTGGGGCCTGGCTCTCAGTGGGATGGGAGTGTGGGTGGGGTCTCTCCCCTTTGCACTCCCTGGGGTGGCAGACCGGGGCATGCGTTTGCGGGTGCTCGTCCTTGATTCTGCTTGGTCCCCAGGTGGAGACGATTGGAGACGCCTACATGGTGGTGTCGGGGCTGCCGGTGCGGAACGGGAAACTGCACGCCAACGAGATCGTCCGCATGGCGCTGGCGCTGCTGGAGGCCGTGAAAACCTTCAAAATCCGTCATCGGCCCAACGACCAGCTCCGGCTGCGCATCGGCATCCACACCGGTGAGAGACCAGGCTCCTGCAGCTAGCGGGTGGGCCCGGGGGGGCACCACGCTCTGAGTCACCAGCAGGACTCGGGGGACGTGCTGTCCTGGGGCTAGAGGGGCCTGGGAGGGGAGGGGTTCCTGGGGCCTGCACAGAGGTGACGGCTCTCTCCCCCGGCAGGTCCTGTCTGTGCCGGGGTCGTAGGGCTGAAGATGCCCCGGTACTGCCTGTTTGGGGACACGGTGAACACTGCCTCGCGCATGGAGTCCAACGGGCAGGGTAAGTCTCCTCCCCCGTGGGGCAGCTCACCCAGCCCCCACCCAGGGCCCGCCCAGCTGCAGGGCGCGGTCAGGGTCTGGCCCTCACTGCCCCGTGGCAAGGTGAGTTGGCAGCAGCGCCGTGGGCACTGCCCAGTAGCCCCCAGCCCAGATCCAAGCGCTGGGTCTGCGGGTGTAACTCCAGACCCCCTGTTCTGGCCCCTGGTGACGCCTCCCCCTCCTCTGACCAGCACTGAAGATCCACATCTCGTCCACCACCAAGGAGGTCCTGGATGAGTTCGGCTGCTTCGAGCTGGAGCTCCGAGGGGACGTGGAAATGAAGGTGAGTCTGGGGCTGGCTGGCCGGGGGCAGGGCTCCTGGGCAGGGACAGGCCGGCTGGGCCCCCAGCGGGGATGGAGGTACAGAACCGACGGGGCACCGGGAGGTGAGCACGGAGCTGGGGGCAGGTGGAGGGGCCAGGCGCGGGGCTGGCAGCCCCGGATGCCAGGGCCGTGGGAATGCACAGACTTGCCCCTGCACAGCTGAGAGCCCAGCAGCCCCTGTGCCAGCTTCAACCACAGGAGCTGTGCCCATGGAGGGCACATCCTGGCAGCCGGGAGACCCCTCGGCAGCTCACTGCATGGCCTGGAACGACGGGCACAGCCGAGCTCTCGGATGCGACGTCCCTTCCCAGGGCATGGGCGGCCCCGGCTCTGCGGTGGGGGGGCCTGGCTCCAGCTCTGGGCCATGGAGGACGCGGGTGTGTGTGGCGCTGGCCTGACCTGCTCCCCTCTGGCTTCCAGGGGAAAGGGAAGATGCGGACGTACTGGCTGCTGGGCGAGCGGACAGACGACAGCATCATCTGAGGCCGGCCCTGGGCTGACTCGGGCTCTGCACTGAGCGGGGCTCTGTCGCTGAGCTCCGCGCACAGGAGGCTGCGCTCCGTCTCCGAGCACCACTCCCTGGCCACAGCAGGGAGCGCCCGGCACGCAGGCCCCGACCAAAGCAGCCGAGCTCCACGGGGCCGAGCAGCGGGGCCCTGCTCTGCTGGCAGACGCGCAGGGCTGGCACTCAGCCGAGGCGCCCTGTGCACGGTGAGCCGTGCTGCCCACCCGGCCCTGCCCACCCCAGCTGAGTCTCCAGGGCCTGGTGGTGATGGCGGGAGCCAACCAGGCCCTGACTGGTGCCAGCAGGGCCGGCACGACCCCACAGTGCTCCTCAGAGCCTGGCTATACTCTGTGCCAGGGAGAGGCTGGCGGGGCCCTGGGCACCGCCTGAGAACGAGCCCTCAGGGCCCTGAGTCTCTGTAACCCGTGATCCCCTGTCCAGGCTCGGCTGGCTCTGAGCCCCTAAGCCTCGCCACCCCCGGGCCCAGCCGGCTCTGAGCCCGTCCCCCCAGGGGCCTGGCTACTCCCCCATGGCACTTGGCCTTCTCTCCAGTACTCAGCACCCTCCCCCCAGGTGGGCGAGCTGGGGCTGCTGCCAGGGGTGGCCCTCAGATGGGGGGGTGGCTTCCTCGCCCACTGTCCTGTGGCCTGGTTCACACGAGCACGATGCAGCTGCTCGCGCCGTCCCTTGCCCTGTAACTACCCAGTGGGCTGGGCAAACACCCACACCCTGGCAGTGCCCACAGCCTCCCCCGGGTGTAAATGCAGGGATCAAACCATGCACACGACTGTGTTGAAATACAGACTTCCTGAACCGAACCCCGTGTGTCTCTGGGGGCTGGTGGGGAGACGCTGCCGCGGTACGACCCCGGGTGGCTGTCGGGGGGGGGGGGGGAGAGACACTGCTGCGGTGCGACCCCGGGTGGCTGTCGGGGAGGGGAGGCAGGGGAGGGAAAGAGACACTGCTGCGGTGCGACCCCAGGCGGCTGTCGGGGAGGGGAGGCACGGGGGGGAGAGAGACACTGCTGCGGTGCGACCCTGGGCGGCTGTTGGGGGGAGAGAGACGCTGCTGCAGTGCGACCCCGGGTGGCTGTCGGGGAGGGGAGGCAGGGGAGGGGGGGGAGAGACGCTGCTGCGGTGTGACCCCGGGCGGCTGTCGGGGGGAGGGGGGGGAGAGAGAGACGCTGCTGCGGTGCGACCCCGGGTGGCTGTCGGGGAGGGGAGGCGGGGGGGGAGAGAGACACTGCTGCGGTGCGACCCCGGGCGGCTGTCGGGGGGGAGGGGGGAGCTAGTGCCACCCTGAGCGGAGGGCTGGGGAGACCTGGCCAGTCAGGTTGCTTTGCCTGGCCAGGTAGTTGGTGACCAGCTGCAGGGGCTGCTGTGAACACTGGCTCCTGCAGTGTGTGCCCGTGCCACGGGAGGGGGCCCTGCGTGCAGTGATGCCCTGGGCACTGCCCTGTAGCAGCCGTGGGCTCCGCCTGGCTCCTGGGCGCGGGGCGGGGCGGGAGGCTGCCTCGCTGCGTCTCCTGGGGCACGTTCAGGGAAGGGCTCGCTGCCCCCGCCAGGTTTGCTTTGGCCGGTAGCCGGAGCGCTTTCCTGCTCAGCCAGCCCCTTCCTGGAAGGCACCTTTGCCCGGAGCTCTGCAGCGGGTGGGGGCTCTGCCTGGCCGAGGGGCTGGCGGTAATGAGATCACCCCCACTTCCCAGAGAGCGTGGGGGGAGCAGTGGGCCATGACCGGTCCCATCCCTGCAGGAGTGGGGCTGCTCCCCCTTTCAAGGCAGGAGGGGGGTCTAGGGCCAGGGCTCTGCTCATGCCGTCACTGGGTTGCACTGGTGTCATGGGGAACAGGATACGGCCCCCTGAGGCCTGTTCAGCTTCTGGGCTCACCAGCAGGAGGCAGGAGTGAGCAGGCTGAGACACGGGGGTGGGCAAGACCCCCCAGCTGGCAGATCTGGTCCGTCCCATAGGGGCCAGCAGGGGCGGGCTCCCCGTTCCATGATGCCAGGAGAGCGAGGATGGGTGAGCCCTGCGCAGGCTCACGGTGCTGTCTGTGCCCACAGGAGGCAGGGCTTAGCTGGCAGCTCTGGTACCCCACCCTGTGCTGCAGCTGCCTGCACCAACCCCAGAGCTGCAAGGAACTCAGCAAACCTGCCACCCCACGGCCTGATGGCAGCAGCTGCTGCCTCCGCCAGCCCCAATGGCACCAGGGCTGGACTGGGCCACGCCTGCCCCGGTGGGCAGCCAGCCTCGCCCTGGGGAACTGCCTGCTACTGCCCCGAACAGCTGCATGAGACTCCGGCAGAGAGGGGGCTCTGGGGAGGCCCTGGCCTCAGGCCGGAAGTGGCTGGGACAGGAGCCCTTTGCCTGGGCCAATGCCCCCTGACCAGGCTCCCTGGCCTGCAGCTCGGCTCACTGGGCAGGCCGGGCTAACAGGCCCCATGCAAGCGGGGCAGCGCCCTGGCTCAGCACAGCACCTCGCTCCCCCCCCCCCCCCAAATGCACTGGAGAGGGGGCAGGGCTGGCGGGGGCCCAAGTCCGTGCCCGAGTACCCCGCGCCTGCACTGAGCACTACCAGCCGTGCGCCCTACCCCCACTGCACACGCAGCATCCCCCCAGCCCAGCGCGGAGCCCCCAGCGTCACACCAGCCAGCCGCTCCCGTCCACTCTTTATTGCCCTGCGGGGCCTAGAGTTTGGGGTAGTTCTCTGGGGCGTAGGGCAGGGGCTGGTCCAGGTACTCGCTGATCGGGGTGGTGAAGGTCGCGTTCCTCCTAAAGGGGGTGTCGCTGGTACGGATGTTGGAGACACCCTGAAAGAAGAGGAATTGGACAGTGTCCCAGGGGAACAGAGCAGGGCTTCCAGGGAGGGGCCTCAGCTGGGGGATGTGGCAGGCCCCTCGCTGGGGGCGGGGCAGAGGCAGCAGGGCCCCCGGCTGGAGGGATGTGGCAGGGCCCTGGCTGGGGGACGGGGCAGAGCGGCAGGGCCCCCGGCTGGAGGGATGTGGCAGGGCCCTGGCTGGGAGATGTGGCGGACGCGGCAGGGCCCCCGGCTGGAGGGATGTGGCGGACGCGGCAGGGCCCCCGGCTGGAGGGATGTGGCGGACGCAGCAGGCCCCCGGCTGCAGGGATGTGGCGGACGTGGCAGGCCTCCGTCTGGGGGATGGGGCAGAGGCAGCAGGGCCCCGGCTGGAGGGACGCGGCAGGGCCCTGGCTGGGAGATGTGGCGGACGCGGCAGGGCCCCAGCTGGGAGATGTGGCGGACGTGGCAGGGCCCTGGCTGGGGGACAGGGCAGAGGCGGCAGGGTCCCGGCTGGAGGGATGTGGCGGACGCAGCAGGGCCCCGGCTGGAGGGATGTGGCGGACGTGGCAGGCCCTGGCTGGGGGGATGTGGCGGACGCAGCAGGCCCCCGGCTGGGAGATGTGGCGGACATGGCAGGGCCCTGGCTGGGGGGATGTGGCGGACGCAGCAGGCCCCCGGCTGGGAGATGTGGCGGACGTGGCAGGGCCCTGGCTGGGAGATGTGGCGGACGCAGCAGGCCCCTGGCTGGGAGATGGGGCAGAGGCGGCAGGGCCCCTGGCTGGGGGGATGTGGCGGACGCAGCAGGGCCCCGGCTGGAGGGATGTGGCGGACGTGGCAGGCCCCTGGCTGGGGGACGGGGCAGAGGCGGCAGGGCCCTGGCTGGGAGATGTGGCGGACGCGGCAGGGCCCTGGCTGGGAGGATGTGGCGGACGCGGCAGGCCCCCGGCTGGGAGATGTGGCGGACGCGGCAGGGCCCCAGCTGCAGGGATGTGACGGACGTGGCAGGCCCCTGGCTGGGGGACGGGGCAGAGGTGTGCTGAGGAGAGGAGCAGGCGTCACTCCACTCCCCTGCCCGCGGGGGTGGCTGCCAGTCTGTTGGGTCAGGAGCCGTGCGCGGGAGGCAGGTGGGAACGGCTGAGCTGCTGGGGTAGTCGCTCGCTGCCCGCAGGCAGCCTGGCTGGCATGGACTGGGGGTACTTACAGGCAGCTGGCGGGCGCTCTCCAGCCAGAAGGTGTGGGGCTGCTCCAGGCGATAGTCGTGGGGCTGGGAGAAGCACAAACGCAGAGCGTTCCCATCAGCAGGGAGTGCCCGCCGGCTGTGCAGGGAGCTGCACCCCCCAAGGCTTCCCAAGCTCCTGGGATGGGCGCTCGGCTTGCCCTGTCTGAGGACCCCCCAGGGGAGTTTCCTGGCCACGGCATGCCCCAGCCTCCCCGAGGCGGGCACTACAGCGTGGGCAGCTCAGCCCCCGTCAGCGCTGGCTGTGATGCCGAGCGCCAGGACCAGCAGGGGCTGAAAGGCTGCGCATTACCCCAGCTGGGAGAGTGCAGGTGCCAGGTCCCTGCCCTGGCCATGTACCCGGCCACGTGCCCGTCCAGCTACCCCTCTGCCTGGCCCCTCCTCCCCCACCCAGCCCACCCGCCCTGTGCCCCACCTCCCTTCCCTGCAGGCTGGTGCAGAGTCCTGGGCCCTGGTCTCACCCTGCTGGGGGGCGGCAGTACGGGCTGGAAGCCCTCCTTGCAGTAGTGCCGGTGGGTGGTGGAGAGCGACTCCATGGGCCCGGCGGGAGGGTAAAGCTCCGTCAGGGTCTCCTTCCTGCAGAGAGATTCGGGGGTTACTGAGGGACGGGGTCGCGGCTCCCCAGGCACCTGCCCCCGTGGCCCAGCGGGGAAGTTCTGCAACCACACAGGACCCAAGCTGCAAAGAGCCCCGCCCCCATGGGGAGGAGCCTGCACAGAGTTTCCCCTGGCCCCGCCCCAGGGGAGGAGTCTGTGAAGAGCCCCGCCCCCTCCCAAGGGTGGCGCTGGGGGAGTGTTAACGTGCTCAGGAGCAGGGCTTGGCTGTGCCCTGGTGCCCACGCGGGCACTGGCTGCAGAATGACACATATCAGGCTGGGCTGCAGCCTCCCAGGGGCTGGCCAGGGGGAGCAAAGCCGACGTCCTCTCTGTCCCGGCAAGCCAGTGCCCCTGCAGCATCACGTGGGCCCTGCCTGGGCCGTGCCCCCAGGGCTCCCATTCGTCAGACACCCAAAGCCGCTGGCCGCCCCCTGTGACCCCCCCAGAACAGTCCCTCTTCGGGGCTCCATGGGCCAGCTGGGACACCCCACCAGACCCAGAGATGGTGCCCCTCCTCGGCCTCCAGCTGCCATCCCCCAGGCCAGGCCCATGGCCACCCGGGCATTTCCCTCCCCACTGGGCATGTGCTAGAACAGGTACCCCCAGTGCTCCCGGGCCCAGCCCCGCCTGCTCACACTGCGCCTGGGGGGAGCGCTGCCCCCCAGACTCCTTGGAAGGGCTCCTAATCTCTCCTGCTGCCTCTGCTTTCCCAGGCTCACAACAATGGCTTCCCTTATCACGGGCTGGGGAAGCTGGCCAGGACATGGGCCCCAGGCGCTATCACGAAGGAAAAGCAACAGGAAACCCCCAGGCCTGGAGCATGACGCAGCCCCGCGGCTCAGCACAGGGTGCAGGCGAGGAACAAGGAGGCCGCAGGCCTCGACTTGACTCTGAGCTGGACTTGCCCTGTCCCTAGGGAGCCAGCCCTGCCCCCACCGAGCTCTGAGCTCTGGGGTCCGGGGCCCACGCTGCCCTGTCCCTGGGGACCCAGCCCTGCCCCCCCGAACTCTGAGCTCTGGGGTCCGGGCCCACGCTGCCCTGTCCCTAGGGACCCAGCCCTGCCCCCCCGAACTCTGAGCTCTGGGGTCCAGGCCTACGCTGCCCTGTCCCTAGAGACCCAGCCCTGCCCCCCCGAACTCTAAGCTCTGGGGTCCGGGCCCACGCTGCCCTGTCCCTAGGGACCCAGCCCTGCCCCCCCGAACTCTGAGCTCTGGGGTCCGGGCCCACGCTGCCCTGTCCCTAGGGACCCAGCCCTGCCCCCCCGAACTCAGAGCTCTGGGGTCCGGGCCCACGCTGCCCTGTCCCTAGGGACCCAGCCCTGCCCCCCCGAACTCTGAGCTCTGGGGTCCGGGCCCACGCTGCCCTGTCCCTAGGGACCCAGCCCTGCCCCCCCGAACTCTGAGCTCTGGGGTCCGGGCCCACGCTGCCCTGTCCCTGGGGACCCAGCCCTGCCCCCCCGAACTCTGAGCTCTGGGGTCCGGGCCCACGCTGCCCTGTCCCTGGGGACCCAGCCCTGCCCCCCCGAACTCTGAGCTCTGGGGTCCGGGCCCACGCTGCCCTGTCCCTGGGGACCCAGCCCTGCCCCCCCGAACTCTGAGCTCTGGGGTCCGGGCCCACGCTGCCCTGTCCCTGGGGACCCAGCCCTGCCCCCCCGAACTCTGAGCTCTGGGGTCCGGGCCCACGCTGCCCTGTCCCTGGGGACCCAGCCCTGCCCCCCCGAACTCTGAGCTCTGGGGTCCGGGCCCACGCTGCCCTGTCCCTGGGGACCCAGCCCTGCCCCCCTGAACTCGCACCTCGGGGTCCGAGCCCACGCTGCCCTATCACCATAGGGCTGAACCAGGAATCAGTCGGCAGTGGCCCCAGGCCCTTCGCAGCAGTGACCCACCTCAGTGAGCCCGCCAGCCGCCCCGCGGGGGTGCTGCAATCCAGACAGGTACCTGGCACTGGGCCACATGGAGCGCTCACCTGGCGGGGCCTGGGCCACCCAAGTGTCTCATATCCCCCTCCAGGCTGAGTACCAGTCTGGGCCGGGCAGCCTCGAGAGGGGCCAGGCCGGGCTGGGGCTCTAGGTATGCAGGATAAAACTGCGCATGAGACAGATGCACCCCTCCCCCTCCCCAGCTCCCAATCTGGCTCCCCAGCACCTCAGTGATCAGGACCCCCACAGGATGTCCCCGTGCCCTAGCCCCATGGGGCGCCCTGTGACACTGTGCTGGAGCTGTGGAAATCTGGAGGGCCTGTACCCAGGGCTGGGGGCGGGAATCCAGGGCAAGCAGCACCCAGCGGGGGCAGGAGGCACAGGAATGTTGGCAGTGCCAGGGAAGCCAAGCAGCACATCGGGGCATTTCCACAGGCTCTTCTCCAGCACCGGCTGCTCAGCGCTCGACTCTGCCGCAGCTGGCACCCAGCCTCCCCGCCGGGGGGACGGACACCGGCCAGCACGCTAAGAACAGCAATGGAGACGCTGCAGCACCAGCGGAGACTCAGGGGGAGCCCACACTTGGCCCCCGGGGTCGGTAGGGCGGGCGGGTTAGAGCCCGGGAGGCTAGCCCGAGCCCCTGCCACAGCTGCAATGCCCAACTGTGATTCAGAGCGGCCTGGTGAGGGCTGCTACCCAGGCTGGAGATCCATCTCCCACTGCAGCACAGACAGACAGCTCCAGCACTGCCCTACCCGCCCTCCCTGCAGGGAGCCTGAGCGTGGGCAGGGAAGGGGCAGCAGCTCACCTGTATTTCTGGTACAGCATTAACTCCAGCATGGCCTCCCGCTGCCCTGTGGGGAGAGACGGGGCAGGCACTGTAGTGCATCTCCTGGACTCAGAGCCCCTGCCAAGGCAGCGGCGTGGGGCGGGCTGGGAGGCCAAGAGAAAACCCAAGGGCAGCCCGCGAGGCGCAGGGAGCACCATGGCCAGATAAGGAAGGGCAGCGACCTAGACCCACAGATACAGCCCGGGCGCCTGAGACCCAGAGTGAGCCATGCTGCCCAGCCAAGAGCCCATGAGCACCAGCCCGCAAGGAGCGGCGTAGGGGGGTCACAGATCAGCCAGCCTGAGACGTGAGGGAGGCAGGGGCCATTACACACAGCATTACAGCAGCACGGAGCACAGGCCGGTCCTGCTGCATCCCTACTCGCCCCCCTGCCCCCACGGGATGCTGGGGCACTGTGCCGCCTCACACACCATGGTACAGCTTCATTTCCTGTCCCACATGGCTGTGTCGCTGTGGGGCTGTTAAACAGCTGGCATGCCCCACCCCAGAGGCAGCTGCATTCCAGTGGTGGGTAAGTGATCCCTGCATAGACAGTTACAAAAAGCTTGGGAGCTGCCTGGAGGAAAAGCTAAGACTGATGCTGTTACTGCCCCCAAGCCAGGTGGGCTCCCTGCCCGTGGAACAGGGATGGGGGCTGCCATGGCGGAGGTGGGGCGCTCCCCCTTCCACAGACCAGCGCTGCCAGGCCCGTCCAGCCACACTGGGTCTTGGCGATGGGGCCCATCCCCACAGACAGAGACTGAGCCTGCAGGCCCCTGGGAAGCCAGTTGGGCAGAGACAGGCCCCAGTGCACAGGGACAGGCGAGTGGCCCAGGGTGCTACAACACCTTCACACTGGAGCACATGGAACCACATCCCTGCGCCCCCCACCCGAGCTGCTCCAGGGCCCCGGGCCTCACCTCTCACAGGCAGCCCGGTCCTCCGGGGCCTGCGGTAGGAATCCTTCATGGTGGTGCTGTCGACCAGCTGCGAGAGGAGCTGGAGGGTGAGCAGCCCGTGGTGCCCGTGCCGGTAGAAGAAGCCCTCACTGCCCAGCTCTGGACTCGGCACTTGATCCAGCTCGTTCGTGGCTCTCTGGAAACAAGCAGCAGCAGCACGAAGTCCAGGATGAGGAGGGCACAGCCAGCCCCGGCCCCAGCCCCAGCCTCCCACGCCAAAGGAGGACGGCTATAGGGCAGTGCGGCCTGTGGAGACTGCAGTACCCAGCATGCACCACTCCTCTGCAGCGAAGCAGCCTGCCAAGGAGACGGGTCTGAGGGCAGCTCACCCCAAGCCCAGCTCCTTCTCCAGCTTCCTCTGCTCCCCCAATCCCCGAGGAGCTCCGAGCCACAGAGCTGCTGTGCCAACGCCTGCTAATGCCAGGACTGTGCCCTTGGCGGGGGCCGCCACAGCACCAGGGCCTTGCAGACCCCTCCTCACAGCGAGACGTGCTGCACAGATACAGCCTCGCACCAACACGAGCCCAGAGAGCAGCAGGGCCTGAGACCGGGGCACTTTCTCCTGCAGGTCCAGACAAGCAAGGTTTCCTCGCTGTGTCAGAGACTCTCAAAAGGGGAAGAGGGAAACCAGCCCTTGGCCCTGGGGAAGGAAAAAGGTGCAGATGGCAGCAAACTGTCCAGCCCATCCCCCCTCCACCAGGGGTCACACCCCTGTTCCTCTCTCTCCCTCAGATCCCCTGTGACGATCCCTGGTGACCCCTCCTAGGCCAGCACCCCGGGGCACAGTCTGCACATATCTACAAGGGGAACAAATACTGACTAGTGGCTCTTCAGTCTAGCAGAGGAAGGTGTAACATGATCCCACAGCTGGGAGTTGAAGCCAGACACATTCAGACAGGAACTACGGTGTAAGTGCTTCGCAGGGAGGGGAATTCACCATTGGAGCCATTTACTGAGCGTCCTGGGGGATGCTCCATCACTGACCCTTGTAACTCAAGATAGGATGTTTTCCTAAAAGCTGCTCTCCTTCGAACAGGAATTCATCCAGGGAAGTTCTCCAGCCGCTGTTATTCAGCAGGTCAGACCGGTCCTGGGGCCCTGTGCCGTGCAGGGGTCAGACGAGTCCTAGGCCCTGTGCCGTGCAGGGGGTCGGACCGGTCCTAGGCCCTGTGCCATGCAGGGGTCGGACCGGTCCTGGGGCCTGTGCCGTGCAGGGGTTGGACCGGTCCTGGGGCCTGTGCCATGCAGAGGTCAGACCGGTCCTAGGGCCTGTGCCGTGCAGGGGGTCGGACCGGTCCTAGGCCCTGTGCCGTGCAGGGGGTCGGACCGGTCCTAGGCCCTGTGCCGTGCAGGGGTCGGACCGGTCCTGGGGCCTGTGCCGTGCAGGGGTCGGACCGGTCCTAGGCCCTGTGCCGTGCAGGGGTCGGACCGGTCCTAGGGCCTGTGCCATGCAGGGGTCGGACCGGTCCTGGGGCCTGTGCCGTGCAGGGGTTGGACCGGTCCTGGGGCCTGTGCCATGCAGAGGTCAGACCGGTCCTAGGGCCTGTGCCGTGCAGGGGGTCGGACCGGTCCTAGGCCCTGTGCCGTGCAGGGGGTCGGACCGGTCCTAGGCCCTGTGCCGTGCAGGGGTCGGACCGGTCCTGGGGCCTGTGCCGTGCAGGGGTCGGACCGGTCCTAGGCCCTGTGCCGTGCAGGGGTCGGACCGGTCCTAGGGCCTGTGCCGTGCAGGGGTCAGACTGGTCCTGGGCCCTGTGCCGTGCAGGGGTCGGACCGGTCCTAGGGCCTGTGCCGTGCAGGGGGTCGGACCGGTCCTGGGCCCTGTGCTGTGCAGGGGTTGGACTGGATGATCACACTGGTCCCTTCCAGCCTTGGAGTCTAGGATTTATGATGGAAAACTGGCATCAGGGTATTGGACTCTCCCACCCTGGAATTCAATTCACTGAGCCACGACTGGCTTGGAGAGTCAGACAAGTGTTGCCATAGCATGAAAGAGACAGATCCTTTGAGCCTCTGAACAGAAAGGCCCAATCCCCACACACCCTGTGGCTCTTTATCCTGGCAGGCACTGGGGCTATTGGGAGGATAGGACCCCCCCCCGGGAACCCCATCCTGGTTGGTGCTGAGTGTACAGGGTTGGGAGAGCCCTCTCCGGGGGGCGGGGGGGGGGGGGGCCCTGATGCTGACATTTCAATAATGAATGAGATGTTAGGTCGGGTGGAGATCAGCCATGTGTCTGATACATGTGGGGGGTGTCTGATACATGTGACCTGCCACCAGGAATGGCTGCAGTGCAGCCACTGGCACCATTCAGCACAAGACACTGCCGTAGGACTCCACAGCACCCCCACTGCTCACAGGGATGGCGAAGCAGCCATGAAACTGACCAGAGTCTCGTTAGTTCCTTGCTGCTGCTGCTTGGGAAGCCCAGAGCAGCAGCAGCAGCCGCAGGGGCCTACAGACTCAGGCAGACGCTAGGCATTGCTCTGATCCGGTACAGTGAGGGGTGAGGGGTGGGTACCAGGCTAGATGGGCCCTGATGCGGAATGCGGAAGGGAGATAGCGGCCTCGCTGGGCCATTGGCCTTATGCAGAGTGCGGGGCAGGGGGATAGCGGCCTCCCTGGGCCATTGGCAGAGTGGGGTGATGCCAGGCTGGTGGCCACGGGGCAGTGATGTAGGGACGTCACCATGCTTTGCATCAATGTGGCATTGTCTGTGCTGCTGTGTGAATACCAGCAGGCAGACGCTTTGCTGCAAACAGATGGGGGAATTACCTCTTCCTGCCAGTTATGGACTAGGCATTTCCCTCGGGACACAAGCCTCGGTTGCTCCTCAGGCATCTCAGCCTTGCTGGGCAGCATCTCGACCACGCAGGGCAGCAGCTCTCCAAGGCTGCCCCCCGGCTCTCCATGGCAGGGTGGCATCTCAACCAGACAGGGCTCCATCTCAGCGTTGCTGGGTGGCATTTCTCCAGGCGTCTCTGCCATGCAAGGCGATCGCTCTCTGTGGCAGGGCGACATCTCAGCCACATTGAACGGCGTCTCTCCGTTGCTCCCTGGCAGCTCTCCCTGGCTGTGCAGCAAGGCTTGCTCCGTAAGAGCTGACCTGTTTGTAGGAGGAAGGAGAAAGCACTGTCATTTACACTACGGTCACAGCGCAATGGGCTCACAATCGACGCCTGCTCTCCACAGCAAACGCCATATCACCCTTGGCCCAACCCAGAGAGCCAGCAAGACCAGGGCCTAGGTGCACCTTGATGCAGAGGACCATGGGGCTCTACCTATGCAGCCTTGCCCCATGGCCCTCCCCTCTCCCCCTGGTCCCGCCATTCTCCCCCACAACGAGGCAGGAGCTGCAGCAGGGCCCCTCTCCCTTCAGGAGCACCAGGGTTTCCTGTTCCTTCCCGGAGAGGAACGGTGTGAGGAAATTGGAATTTTCTGTAATATTTTTGAGAATCCTGTGTGCCTCAGTTTCCCCTGTGTGCTGCATTGTTGCCAAGTGGGTGGAAAAGGGCTGTTTGCTCTAGGGCGGGCTAAGAGACAGGTGTGTGTGTCATCGAGCTGTGTGGGCCTTGGTCCCCACATCAGTAGAGCATTTGAGAAAACAGTGGCAACTCCAGTCACCCAGATATTGACACCCTGTGACCAAGGCCCCAGAGGGATCGGGATTTCCCACCTCTCAGCAGGGAGGCTGAACACCATTCCCCAGCCGGAGAACAAAGGACTGGGAGATGGGAGATCAGAGCTGGCAGCTGGGAGGAGTCCAGTTCTCACCTGGAGTCTGACCTACAAGATCAGATGGTGAGACAGACAGAGCTTGACCCAAGGGCAGGAGTGCAAGTAGGGCAGGACCCTCCAGTATGCAGTACCGGCAAGAGATTTTAGCGGGTACAGGGTACCGGAAAGACTTGGAGCTAGCCCCCCCCCCCCACCACCATCCTCAGGCTGCATGCTGCTCCTTAAAGGAGCAGAACGCTGTTAGGGAGGGCATTCATTCTTTAACTGGCTTTAACAGCACAATACATATGCTAACAAACTTAAACAAAGGCTTTGTTTAAGTTTGTTAGCATATGTATTGTGCTGTTAAGTTGGTCAGGAGTCCTCAAGAGGGGAGAGTGGGGGCGTGGAAGGTGTTTAACCAGTGTTTTTGATTCTGTTTCTCCCCATTGGTCTGAATTATCCATGACGTCCATACTGCATCACATCAAGTTCAGATCATTAGAGGAATGCCTCTGCTTGCACTGGCCAGAGGATGTTTGGATTCTGATGTCAGCCCAGTTCTGCAGCCTGACGGGAATCAGGTGTTGGCCCCAGCGTACAAAGAATTCTTCTTTGCAGCCAAACTAGTCTAACATGCAGTTTGTTAACTGGAACTGGAGCAGCAAAACAAAGAAAACAAATGCCTCATTTTTCAGCTTTGTGGGTCAGAGAACTAGAAGTGAAGATTATAATGCCGGACACTGACGCCCTTAAACCAGCTGCCTCAGGAATCTGCCAAGAACTTTGCTGACAATATGTTCCTCATCTTAGCAATGGCGCTAAGAGTTATCACATGTCTGCCCCCCTTTATTCGAATGAAGCTCCTTCTGATCTGACAGCTCAGGCATCAGTTTTGTCCAGAACAATTTACAAACTTGGAACCTAATCCTGTAAACCCTTAATCATTTGATCAATCCCATTGAAGACAGTGAGACTATTTGCATGACTATGGACCACTTTTGTGGGCTGGTAAGAGTTTCAGGAGTCTGTTCCTGTAAAGGAAGTTGAATCCCCCATTGAAATACAATGGTAGTGTGACGTTATTGACATAAACTGGGACCATATATATCATTGTTGCAACCAAGGTCCTGTAGTGGCACCCAAATCTTGTATAAAGGGGGTCAAATGGGGTGTCTAAGACAAGGTTATGGTTTACTGGTTATGATTATGCTGTCTATATGTGTGTATCAGTTTTGTAGTTGAAGTTATGAATATTGGCTCTAGACTGTCTGTATGGCAAACTTATGCTATGCTTCTGGGTGACATCCCAGACAAGCTGAGATTAGCTCTGCCTAGCCTGCTTGATGGCCCATTAAGGACCATCAGCTATACAATGGACCCATTGAGAGAAGGCAAATATGCCTTCAGACTCAGCAAAGTATGCAGGGACTGGCCCATGTGACTCCAGACTCCATTTTGCTGTAATTTTCCACAGTAAGAACAAAGAGGTGTTCTTACACCTGGAAAAGACTATATAAGGCTGATGCCTCATCTCCATCTTGTCTTCAATCCTGCTTCATACCTCTGGAGGAACTTTGCTACAAACTGAAGCTTTGAACAAAGGACTGAGGACCCATCCCAGCGGGGGATGTATTCCAGAGACTTGATTTGAACCTGCAGTTTATTCCATCACTGCTACAAGCCTGAACCAAGAACTTTGCCATTACTGTCTGTAATTGATTCCATTTAACCAATTCTAACTCTTTTCTCTATCTTTTTCCTTTTATGAATAAACCTTTAGATTTTAGATTCTAAAGGATTGGCAACAGCGTGATTTGTGGGTAAGATCTGATTTGTATATTGACCTGGGTCTGGGGTTTGGTCCTTTGGGATCAGGAGAACCTTTTTTCTCTTATTTGGGTATTGGTTTTCATAACCATTTGTCCCCATAACGAGTGGTACTGGTAGTGATACTGGGAAACTGGAGTGTCTAAGGAGATTGCTTGTGAGACTTGCGGTTAGCCAGTGGGGTGAGACCGAAGTCCTCTTAGTCTGGCTGGTTTGGTTTGCCTTAGAGGTGGAAAAACCCCAGCCTTGGGCTGTAACTGCCCTGTTTGAGCAATTTGTCCTGAGTTGGCCCTCTCTGTTGGGTTCCACCAGAACCGCATTGTCACAGGTAGGTACAATAGTTAGTTAAGGATACAGTTCTACTTAAAATTTGTCTTTTAATAAGTCATACATATGCTGAAATGGCTCCTCACCCAACTCCCATATTCCACATAAACAGACTGAATACTACATATGAGGGGGGAAGTGAGTAGTTCAGCACGTTGATGTTTGTATATACAAAGGGGGTGTTGGAGGGGACGGGGAGAGCGTGGGGGCCCTAGGCTGGGGCAGGGAGGAGTCACATGAAGGGTCATGTGGGGAGATCAGGTGCCCCCTCGTGTCCCTCTCATGAGTGCAGTACCAGCAAGAAATGATTTCTACTTGCACCACTGCCCATGGAGTTCCCTACAGCTTGGCTGGGCTCTGGGCTGACCAGACTGGAGGATGCTCCAACCGTCAGTTCTCTGGGCTCCCCTAAGGGCTCCCTGTGCTGTGTCCAGGTGACGGACAGACCCGACTGTTCTGGCAGCGCTGGGCGAGGTGCATTAATCCCTGCGGAGTGGACACGTCTCCATCAGGGTCAGTCTCAGTGGGACTTGCTGAACAGAGCTCACGGGGTGACGCAGGGGGCTGCAGGCCCAGAGGTCCAGTCTCAGGAGGTGGTGAAGCTGTGTGGCTGACCCTGGAGGAAGAGTGAGACCCCCAGGGGTCTGGAACACTGACGGGCTCCTCTTAGAGACTGTTCCAAAGCTGGTGACACAGTTCCAGTCTTGTGGGTCTGTGACACGGGGTAGCAGCAAGGAGGTCCCCCAGCATTCACAACCCAGCTTCTGAGATATCTGCTTTGATAGGAGCCATGCCCCTGGTGCTATTCCCCACCTGGTCTATACAGATCCCTCTGCTGCGGTGGGGCTGGCAGGGCATCTAACACTCCACTGAGATGCCTGGGGAACTTCCCCCTCTCACAGCACTCATCTCAGCCTCAGGCAGACAGGGCTGTATCAGTTCCTCCAGCCCCAGCTCCCCGCCTCAGAGATCAGCTCAGACTCTCTGCAGACACAGGCAGCGTCGCTGCAACGCTCACCCGGGGTCAGTTCAAGCTTTACTTTATGGCTGCAAGAGCCAGAAACTTCCCTTCTTTAAAGGAAAGCAGAAGTTGTGCTGTGGTGGCCGGGCCCCTGAGGCTCGGTCCAGCCCGGCTCATGCCCCATCTCCAGATACTCCGGACACCCTGAGCCTAAATCCCACACATGCCCTAGGTCTGGCCCCTCCCATGCTCTGTGCCCCACACCAGGCCCCACACCCCATGTGCCCAGGTCCACACACCAAGCCACGCCCCCACGTGCCCCACACCAGGCCCCGCCCCCACGTGCCCCATTCCCCACACCAGAGCCCGCCCCCCACCTGGCCAGGTCCCCACACCAGTCCCCGCCCCCACGTGACCAGTGCCCCACACCAGGCCCCGCCCCCACGTGCCCCATTCCCCACACCAGAGCCCGCCCCCCCACGTGGCCAGGTCCCCACACCAGTCCCCGCCCCCCACGTGGCCAGGTCCCCACACCAGGCCACACCCCTTGTTCCCCACACCAGGCCCCGCCCCCCACATGCCCAGTGCCCCACACGAGGCCACGCCCCCTGTTCCCCACACCAGGCCCCGCCCCCCACGTGCCCCATTCCCCACACCAAGCCATGCCCCCACGTGCCCCATTCCCCACACCAGGCCACGCCCCCTGTTCCCACACCGGGCCCCGCCCCCCACGTGCCCTGACCCAACGCCAGCCCCCCCCCCGCGTTACCTTGATCCACTTGCACTCTGCCCCCACCCATGACCCCGTTGCCCTGGCACCGCCCCCTCACCCCTGCGGGGTCCCGTCCTCGCGCGGCCGCTCTCGCTCCATCTCGGGTCTTCCAATCACTTCTGCGCCTGCGCAATCCGCCTTGCTGTCTCCATGGAGACAGTAAACACCGTGAGGACCGGCCCTCGGAGGGCGCATGCGCTCACGGCCCCACCCGGCCCTGTCGCCTAAGCGACGGAACGCCACCCGCCCATTGGCTGAACGGAACCCGTGACATCTAAGAAGCACCTCCCATTGGGCGGCTGCAGGGCGAGCGTGGGCCCGGGGGGCGGGACTCCAGCGACCCCCCTCCTTCGGCCCCGGGTTGCGCAGGACCCCGCCCCCTGCTGGAAAGAGCCGTCTGGGAGCAGCCGGGTGGGCGGGGCTGATGGGCGGGGTCAGGTGGGAAGGGGCGGGCTCAATGAGCAGGTTCAGCGGGAAGAGGCGTGGCCAAGCAGGGGGTGTCTTTGGGCCAGGGTCCGGGAGACCAGTCCCTTCCCCTGTTAACTCTGAACCCTACTGATGGCTCTGTGACAATGTCCTGCCCAGCTTGCAGAGCCCAGGGAAGGGCAGGGTGATGGGGTGGGCACCTGCAACCCTGGGGTGTGGTGGGACCGTCACCGCTACACCCACCCCCTGCCTCTTGTGTTAGCCTTGACTGGGGTGCTGCAGGGCAGGTGCTGTTTCGGGCCACCTGCCTGTGCAGCACCCGATGGCACCCTTACGCTGCCTGAGGCCTCCAGCTGCACCTGTAGCCCAGCCATGAGCCAATAGCCCTGCTCTGAGTCCCAGGCCTCCCTCACTCCAGTAAGGAAAACCAGGCACGCCGTCTGCACAAAAGCAAATGGGACCCTTTCAACAGTCAGCAGCTTACACAGGCTGGCGTGATCTGCTGCAGCCTGGCCAGCGGCTGCGTGCAGGGAGAGCTCCGAGCCAGCCAGCACCGCAGGATCTTTCACGTTGAAGGGATTTCACACAAACTTTCCAGAAAGTCTCGCTTGGGGCTGAGCTGGGGCCTCTGTCCGGCAGGCGAGACAGAGCAGGGGACAAGAGGGAAGCCGGGCACAAAGGTGCCCCTCCGGGGTAAACAGGGGCGGGGCTCATGCTTTGGGACTTGTGGGCTTGTTCTTTAGGGGAGCGCTCCCTACTGTCTGGGGACGGGGCTGCAGGCTGCACACAGTTGCAGCGGTTTAGTGAAGATGCTGGAAGCCGACGGGAGAGCCTCTCCCAGCCGCGTAGGTAACCCATTTCCGCGAGAGGTGGTAGCTGTGCCTGCAGAAGCTCTCCCCTCGCTATAGCGCTGTCTACACGGGGCTTTGGTCTGTGTACGTGTGTGCCTCAGGGGGGTGGATTTCTCACAGCCCTGCGCACCCCCGATCTAGGTCTAGTGTAGGCCTGGCCAGAGAGGTGTGAAGAAAAGCAAAGTGTCAGAGCAGGCTCTGTGAGAGTCCCTGCCTCACCCCGCCCCACCGTGTCACCCGCAGGGAACATGGGACCTGCCTATGAAGCCAAGTATCCTGCCAGGCCTCTTCAGTTGTCAGAAAGGCGCCAAACGCACGCAGTGCTGTGCAGCCCACCTGTATGCATAGCAGGTGCTTCACAAACTCCACACAGCAGCACTGAAATGCAGCCACCTCTGGGGTGGATGATCGCGGCCAAGCAGAGCATTGCACCCGACTACACAAGGAGGACAGCCGTCCGTGGACATACATTGGCCTGCCCTTGCTCTCTGCTCCCCTCCTCCCTCCCCCAGGCTTTCCACACACTCTCCTGCTGCGGCTGTGAGAGCCTTCTCCACTGCAGTCCTGCTGGCTGGAGCAGCCTCTCTCCACATCATTTCAAGCTTGAGCTGAACCCTGGGTCTCTTCTCCTGCCCGGGGCTGCGTGATCAGCGCTGCAGGACGGGGCGAGCGGGGGTGCTGCGCTTGGCTCCTCTGGGCTGTGCAAGCGCCATGGGCTGTGGGGGGAGCTGCATTGCCCCATGCCGTGCTGCTGACCTTGAATGTAAAACCAGGGGTCCTGCCCCGCTCCCCACTGCCTGCTTGGTCTGTGTCTGACCCAGACGGGGTCTCGGCCCCGCAGGTGTCAGGGGTTCCCCCAGACAGCCCTGCAGGAGCAGCCCCCCCCGCCCTTTCTGCCCTGGGGGGAGACGGCCTCAGCCGTGTAGCATTCGCACCATCTGCCCCCCACACTGCCCTGTGTTCACCTCCACGCCTGCAGAGTCGGTGTCCCTGCCCTGGGACGTGCCCCCAGCGGGCTGCCTGCCACACCCCACACACCCCGCTCCACACACTTCACCCAGTGATACACACACCTCACCCTGCCCTGGGACGTGCCCCCAGCGGGCTGCCTGCCACACCCCACTCCACACACTGCACCCGGTGATACACACACACCTCACCCCCACCTCACCCTGCCCTGAGACGTGCCCCCAGCGGGCTGCCTGCCACACCCCACATCCCACACTTCACCCTGTGATACACACACCTCACCCTGCCCTGGGACGTGCCTCCAGCGGGCCGCCTGCCACACCCCACACACCCCACTCCACACACTTCACCCGGTGATATACACACCTCACCCTGTCCCCGCCCACCTCACCCTGCCCTGGGACGTGCCCCCAGCGGGCAGCCGGCCACACCCCACACACCCCACTCCACACACTTCACCCAGTGATACACACACATCACCCTGCCCCCCTCACCTCACCTTGCCCTGGGACGTGCCCCCAGCGGGCAGCCGGCCACACCCCACACACCCCACTCCACACACTTCACCCAATGATACACACACACCTCACCCTGCCCCCCCACCTCACCCTACCCTGGGACATGCCCCCAGCGGGCTGCCTGCCACACCCCACTCCACACATTTCACCCAGTGATACACGCACCTCACCCTGCCCTGGGACGTGCCCCCAGCAGGCTGCCTGCCACACCCCACACACTCCACTCCACACACTTCATCCTGGGATACACACATACCTCACCCTGCCCCCCCCCCCCACCACACCCTGCCCTGGGACATGCCCCCAGCAGGCTGCCGGCCACACCCCACACACCCCACTCCACACACTTCACCCGGTGATACACACAGCTCACCCTGCCCCCCCCCACCTCACCCTGCCCTGGGACGTGCCCCCAGCGGGCTGCCAGCCACACCCCACACACCCCACTCCACACACTGCACCCGGTGATACACACACCTCACCCTGCCCTGGGACGTGCCTGTGACGAACTGGGACTGTTGAATGCTGAGTGGGGAGTGTTGGCTGGGAAGGCAGGGGAGTCCTGTTCTTTTTATTGGGGGATGGGAGACTAGTCGAAGGAGAATACCTGAGCATGTAACGTGAAACCCCAGGAAGGGGTTAGAGGCCAGGTGACACCTTTGCCCGGGCACCTGAACAAAGGCTGGGGAGAGAGGTTCAGAGCTGGCTGGTGGAATGGCTGGGAGGCAGACGGGGCTCTGACCCCCCAAGGGGGCTGGGGTGCCCTGGGACCCCCAAGATGGACCTAATTGGGGAGGGGGTCCTGTTGTCTGTGCCTGCAAGACCTGTCTTGGACTGTGTTCCTGTCGTCTAAATAAACCTTCTGCTTTACTGGCTGGCTGAGAGTCATGGTGAATCTCAGGAAGCCGGGGGTGCAGGGCCTTGTGTCCCTCCACACTCTGTGATAGTGCCCTTGCCCCCAGCAGGCTGCCTGCCACCCACACACTCAGCCCCCTACACCCTCGGACACACCCCACTCCACACACACCCCACGCCCTGCCCGTGGGACACAGCCTCACCTCCAAGAGGCTGCCTGTCACACCCACTACACCCTGCGACACACACAGACCACACAGCCCCCCACCCCCCACAACACACACACACAGCTGGCATGTGCTCCCTCCCCCGCACCCCCATACACACCGCCACACCCTACAATCCACACAGCCCGACCCTGCCTGCTCCACACATGGCCGGGCCCGGCACCGCGACGCAGGCTGCCCGTGTGCTGGCTGATATAAATACCCAGCCGGGTGTTTTCTTTGGGAGCAGGAACGTCCCCAGAGCCGAGCTGAGAGAAACCAGCTGCCTCCCCTCCCCAAACCCACAAGTGGGCCCCAGGCCAGGAGCCCCCGGCAGCCCAGAGCCAATAGCAGGGCTGCGTGGGCCCGGGAGGGGCCCTGAGCCCCAGCCAAACCCCACAGAGCCAGGCCTCAGCTCCCCCGCCACGGGATATTTATAACAACAAGCAGCGCCTTGAGCCGTGTGTACAGAGCAAGCCGGCCCGCGTGCCCTGCGCCGCCCCAGCCCCGCCACTGCATGCCCAGCTCCTGAGGGCGGCTTTGCTCCCGGGCCTGGGCGTGGGGGGCACCGCCCCAGGGGTCTCTGCCCAGCCAGCCAGGCCAACACGCATGGCCCGGAAGGGGTTTCAGACCAGCGAACTGAGCTGCCAGCCTGTGCACTAGCCCCCCCGGGGCACAGACCCCCCCCGGGCTGGGGAGGGGGGGGTCCCAGCCCCAGCCCCCCACCTCCTCCGGGCTCAGACCCCACTGGGCTGGGGAGGGGGGGATCCCAGTCCCAGCCCCCCACCTCCCCCGGGCACAGACTCCACCGGGCTGGGGGAAGGGATCCCAGCACCGCCCCCCCGGGATGCAGACCCCACCGGGCTGCTGGGGATCCCGGCCTCACCCCCCAGGGGCACGGACCCCACTGGGCTGGGGGAGATCCCGGCCTCACCCCCCAGGGGCACAGACCCCACTGGGCTGGGGGGGATCCCGGCCTCACCCCCCAGGGGCACAGACCCTACCGGGCTGGGGGTGGGGTCCAGCCCTAGCGTCCCAGGGCAGATCGTGCTGCCCTCAGGGGCTGTGTGTGTGAGACCTGGTGGAGTGAGGGGTGTGCTCAGGAGGGGCTGTGAATCTTGGCTCCAGTGACTGCTCCGTGGTTCCTGCCCTGCCCCTCCCGCCCAGCTGGGGTGTCACGGCTCTGACGCCAGGATCCACTACCCTGGGCATACGCACCATCATTGGTCATGTCCCTGGGTAGCTCTGCGTAGGGGCGTCCGTCATGGCACTGCACCCAGCACAAGGGGCAGGGCTTCACCGTGGCCCAGGGAGTGAGGGCACCACAGACGGTCGAAGGCGCCTCTCCCACAGGGGGGCAAGTGCACACCCACACTCACTGTCACACCCATTCACAACTCCCACGCACAACCACTGTTGCAGCTAGACACAACACCCACGCACAATCACTATCACCCACATTCACCCCCGGATGCAACTCCCACGCATAATCACTGCCATCACTGCCCCCGACGCAACACCCGCACACAACCATTGTCACACCCAGACACAACACCCACTGTCACACCCAGACACAACACCTACACACAATCACTATCACCCACATTCACCCCCAGATGCAACTCCTGCGCATAATCACTGCCGTCACCACCCCCGACGCCACACAACCATTGTCACACCCAGACACAACACCCATGCACAATCACTGCCACACCTGGACGCAACTCCCGCACACAACCACTGTCACACCCAGACATGACACCCGCACATAATCACTGTCACAGCTGATCACTGAATACACTACATCCCCCCAAGTCCTTGTCAGACCCGTTTGCAACACACTATCACTGTCACTGGTAACTGTTAATGGGGAGTCATCATCCCGTAGGGTTGTGTCTAGTGGGTCCTGCAGGGATCCAGTCAATGTTGTTGTGAGCTGGATGACACCTCGTGATGACGTGAATTAAATCCCATTGAGAGTGATAGGGGTGAACTCACCCTTGTAAGCATAAGCCCCTACTTGAGACAAAACGGGGTGTGCCCCAGCCCAGAGGCTTTTGGCTGAGTACTCTTTTCGGGGTGGGAGTGTGCAGGGAGAGCATCGAGAACAGAGAGGGGAGAAGCAAGAAGGCCAAGCAGGAGTCTGTGAGCACAGTGGGAGCCTGGAAAAAGCGGGATAGCTTTTGGGTCTGGTGCTGGCTGAAGAGGCTTGGGGCTGTAAGCGAAGATGCTGCTCCTTTTGATCCTGGTTCCTCCTCTGTTCAGGGAAGCAGGACTTTGTACAGTGCTTGTAAATAAGCAAAGAGAACACCAGACCGTGTCAATTTCTTCCAGCCAGAACATCCCCAGGACCCCAAAATCTGACTGGCTGCTTGGGTCGAGAAAGGGCAGCACTGTCTTTATCAATGCTCTGGAAGGAAATCTAAAGTCAGTACTGCTAACATGTGCAGATGAAACAAAATTGGGGGGTTGGTGAATGCTGCTGGGGACTGGCCGTTTATACAGAGCAGCCGGGGTCGCTTGGCAAGGTGAGCTCATTTGAACAACGGGCACTTTAACACAGTCAGCTGCCAGGTCGTACAGCGAGGAACCAAGGAGCCTGTCCTGGAAAGCGGGGAATGAAAAGGACTTTGGGGACCTGCTAGATAGCCAGCTGGACATGAGCTCCCAGCGCGATGCTGTAGCTACGATAGAGAATGTGGTGGATCCTTGGATGTCTGTGCAGGGGAAGATGGAGGTAGAGGAGAAACCACCTCTGTATACACATTAATGAGACTATTACTGGCTGTGTCCAGTTCTGGCGGCCACACTTCCGGAAGGCCGCTGACCAACGGAGAAGGGCTTAGAAAAGAGCAACAAGAATGATTCCAGGTCTGGAAAACCTGCCTGGCAGGAAGAGACCAAAGACGTTCAATCCATTTAGCTTAGCAAAGCGAAATGTCAGCGGTGACTTCGGGCATCGGGAGCAGCTTTCTGACAGTAGCTGCCTCTTTATCCTAGCAGACGAAGACAGCACAAGATCCAATGGCTGGAAACGGAGCCAGACAGATTCCAATTGGATATACGGCTGTGACAAAGTGGGACTGTTCTTAATGTTTTCCTCAGTTTCCCCTATGCAGTTCTTAAGTATCTAGGTGGTGGGATAAGGGTGTATGGTTGCTGCAGAGCAAAGGGCCAGTGCACATAAATGCCCGACACTCTGTCTCCTGGCAACGGATGGTCTGGGCCCCTCCTCTGCAAAGGTGCCAACTGAAGGTGTTGGAGACAAAGGGATCAGGTGACCTCCTGGCCCGGGAAAGAGACAAAGCCCAGAGAAGGGGCTGGATGGGGGTCGGAGTTTGGAGCTAGCTGGGGACTGGAAGGGAGGGCAGACGGGGGTCTGCCTCGCTGGGCCCCGGAATGGACCCGGCCGAGGGGTCCCGTTCGCTGGACCTACAAGCTCTGTTTTAGACCATGTTCCTGTCATCTAATAAACCTCTGTGTTACTGGCTGGCTGAGAGTCACGTCTGACTGCGAAGTGGGGGTGCAGGACCCTCTGGCTTCCCCAGGACCCTGCCTGGGCGGACTCGCTGTGGGAAGGGCACGGAGGGACATATGCTGAATGCTCCCAGGAGAGACCCAGGAGGTGAAGCCGTGTGAGCTTCTTGCCCTGAAGACGGTCTGCTCCGAGGGAGAGGAGGCTCCCCAGAGTCCTGACTGGCTTTGTGGGGAGCAGTTCCAGAGCATTGCCCGGGGACTCCGTGACAACGGCACCATTGTTTAGCAGTGATGGGAATTTAACCGCAGGAGCAACTTACCCAGATTCGCCATTGTTGGGAGGTTTGTTGAAACCAAGACTTGGTGTCTCCTTCTAAAAGCTCCACTGGCTCTCCCAGAAGTGCTACTGCAGGAACCCCTGGCCGGGCTGGTGGCCTGGGAAAGCAGGCGGGCCAGTCAGCTTGGATGGTCCTAATGGGCCCCTCTCACCTTGGCAGCTACACACGAGAGGGTCACACAGCTCATTGCTTCTGCAGGTCGAGCTCATCACACCGGCCAGGGGCTCTGTGTGTCCTGCCATCCCCCTACAAGCGCCCCTCCCCTCTATTTCAGGAACGCCCTGCAAACCCCTGCTGTCAGGGGCTCTGTGTACCCCCCACATTCCCCTCTCCCGCATCCCAGGGACTCCATTCTCCCACCATGTCACGAGCTCTGTGCGCCCCCATTCTCCCCTTCCCTCCCCATACCGGGGTCCCCCTTTTCCCCTGCCTCCCACCATTCTTACTGATTTTTCTTTCATGCCGGAAGTCACCCTTTGAACTCCACTGGACGAGGGCAGAGCTGAGTTGGGGCTTGTTCTTAGCAAGGGCCTTTGCTCTCTAGGCAGTTTGGCTGGTGGTTCTGCTAACCAGATTCCAAGGGCTCTGTGTCTCCCTCATTTGCCCCCTTCCAGCTTTCCACTTTTCACCACAATCAACGGGCTCTGCCCACAACTGTCTCAACCGTCCCTGGGGCCTGGAGCTGCTGTGGAATTGGCAGCTAGAGAAATGCCTGTGAGCTGAGCGTATGGCTGTGCAAGTGGGGTCAGCGAGTCAGTGGATCACCCGCCACACCCACTCATGCACAATCCCCATTGCACACCCAGAGCCCAGCCCACACACTCAGTGGCCACACACATGCTGTTCTTCGGCCAGTTTCCGAGCGGCTCATTGTGGTTTTGCTCGCCCTCATTCCTGACCGACTCCAGCGACGCCCCAAAGAGGAGCTGCTCCCCCGAGGGCCGAGCGTCCCCTCACCTGCGTTACATTCACACTGTTGGTTCAACAGGTGCCACTGTGTGTCCTCACCAGGAACAGGTGCCTTCGTACTGCATGTGAGCCAGCTACCCCGGGGACCTGTCCCGCGTGGCCACGGCAGCTGTGGTGTTAGCAGATGGAGCTGGGCCGGGTAAGCCCAGGCCGCTTGATTCACCACAACCAGCTAACCTGTGAGAAAACCACAGCCCTGCACGGGCAGTATCTTTCCCTGTCAGTTCCCACCTGGCTAGGTGCTGGGGAGAACACCCCTCTGCCTAGTCTGGTTGCCCCCCAAGAGACACCCACACACCCAGGGCCAAATTCTTTGCTGGCATAAGAATTGGGCCAAAGACATGGAGTCTCTCTCTCTCACACGCATGCACTCCACTCTGCCTCACCCGAGGGCTCTGCCCAGGAAGCCTGGGGGAGTCTGGACTGTGCCATGCGGCAGGGCAGACCGGATGGTCAGAACGGGCCCTTTCAGCCTGGACGTCTCCGACCAGACTACACACAGGCCCCTTGCGCCGCTTCTGGTGTGTCACATCTCAGTGCAGAGTGGGTGCAAACAGCCTGCAACAGGCATGCTGGTGCTTGGTGCCCATGCTGCCCGGGCTGGCTGGGGCCTGCCCGGATCCCGCCCAGCGTGGTGCCGTCTGGAATTCCCAGCCCCGCACGCCGGGGAGAAGAAGGGCCCTTTGATTGCTGAGCGGCAGGTTCCTGCTGGAATGTGCCGGGCGCCTGACGCAGGCTGTTATTCCAGGCAGCTCTGCGGTGTGTGCCGAAGGGGCGACCTTGTGTGAGGGGGCACCAGCAAGGGGCTGGGGGACTCTGTTCAGCCTGGCTCTGCCTCCCTTGTCCCTCCTGCCCCCAGCACGCTGGGAAGCCCTCTGCAAGCCAGGGGCAGGGCAGCCTGGGGGCCAGCAGCAGACACAGACCTTCCTGCTGGCCACTGGATGGGAGCGACTGGAAAGGGCTGGGGGGACCCAGCTCCCAGGGACGGGTGCTGGCTGGGAGGGAGGAGGAGGTGATGGCGCCGGAGGCAGACGCTGGGAGCTGAGTGGAAAGCATTAAGGGCTGTTGATGTTGCCAGCCCCGCCAGCCAAGGGGGCTCCAAGTGGACACGTCTCATCTGCGTCCATCTGCCGAACAGCTGCTGGGAAAGAGAAACAAACAACCCTGGAGTTCTGGCTCCGTACACAGCCCCCTGTGAGTCACGACGGCTGCCAGCTCCGGCGCCGCACACAGCCCCCCTATTACGCTGCTGTTACCGGCGCCGCACACAGCCCCCCCATTACGCTGCTGTTACCAGCTCCACACACAGCCCCCCTATTACGCTGCTGTTACCAGCTCCACACACAGCCCCCCTATTACGCTGCTGTTACCGGCGCCGCACACAGCCCCCCCATTACGCTGCTGTTACCGGCTCCACACACAGCCCCCCCATTACGCTGCTGTTACCGGCTCCACACACAGCCCCCGTGACGGCTCCAGCTCCGCACACAGCCCCCCCCATTACACTCCTGTTACCGGCTCCACACACAGCCCCCCTGACAGCTCCAGCTCTGCCCACAGCCCCCCCCATTACACTCCTGTTACCGGCTCCACACACAGCCCCCCTATTACGCTGCTGTTACCGGCTTCACACACAGCCCCCCTATTACGCTGCTGTTACCGGCTCCACACACAGCCCCCCATGACGCTGCCATTGCCGGCTCCACACACAGCCCCCCTATTACGCTGCTGTTACCGGCTCCACACACAGCCCCCGTGACACTGCCAGTGCCGGCTCCACACACAGCCCCCGTGACGGCTCCAGCTCCGCACACAGCCCCCCATTACACTCCTGTTACCGGCTCCACACACAGCCCCCCTATTACACTCCTGTTACCGGCTCCACACACAGCCCCCCTATTACACTCCTGTTACCGGCTCCGCACACAGCCCCCCTATTACGCTGCTGTTACCGGCGCCGCACACAGCCCCCCTATTACGCTGCTGTTACCGGCGCCGCACACAGCCCCCCATGACGCTGCCATTGCCGGCTCCACACACAGCCCCCCATTACACTCCTGTTACCGGCTCCACACACAGCCCCCGTGACAGCTCCAGCTCTGCCCACAGCCCCCCATTACACTCCTGTTACCGGCTCCACACACAGCCCCCCTATTACGCTGCTGTTACCGGCTCCACACACAGCCCCCCTATTACGCTGCTGTTACCGGCTCCGCACACAGCCCCCTGTGAGTCAGGACGGCTGCCAGCTCCGGCGCCGCACACAGCCCCCCATGACGCTGCCATTGCCGGCTCCACACACAGCCCCCCTATTACGCTGCTGTTACCGGCGCCGCACACAGCCCTCTGTGACACTGCCAGTGCCGGCTCCACACACAGCCCCCGTGACGGCTCCAGCTCCGCACACAGCCCCCCCATTATGCTGCTGGTACCGGCTCCGCACACAGCCCCCCGTGACGGCTGCTGGCTCTCACTGAGCACATAGACAACGGTCTCACAACTCTCCAGGCCCAGCCGACTCGGCTTTGGGGGGTGCTAGTGGCCTAGTGCGTGTGTGTGGCTCTGTGTGCCGGGGTGATGTGTGCAGGGCAGTGACCAGGGGAGTGTGAGCACAGTGCAGTGAGCACGCTGGGCTCAGCGGCCGGGTCTGGAGCACGGCAGGTCCCATCCACCGAGCCCAGGGACTGGGCCCAAGTCGGGCCAGAGGCTCTGGTGTGCTGAGCCCAGGAGCTGGGCCTGAGGGCTGGGGGGGGGAAGGCCCCGGTGTGCTGAGCTGAACCACTCTGATGCAGGGCCACACTGTGCCCTTGACGAGGACGAGCCGGGACATGATCAAAAATAACACCTGGGCTTTAAGCCAAAGTGCTGCTGTGAGGCCCGGCGCCATCTGCCCGCGCCTGTGAAGGACGAGGGGGCTGGGCAGGGCAGGGCAGCACCGGGTCCCTCCTGCCTCCCTGGGGCTCGGACACCGGGCACCCCAGGGAAGATTTGCTGTGGCTGGCGCAGCGTGCCAGGAGCCTGCTGCTTCGGGCTGGCGGGATCCCCGGCCTTGTCGTGCCATGGCTGAGCAGGGCAGCCCCTCGGGGGGAGCGAGAGCCGCGCAGACGTGCCCTGAGCATGGCCGGGCACCCAGAGCTGCGCTGCCAGCGGAGAGCGGACGGGGTCAGCTCGCAGGGACCCGAGGCAGCAGCTCCGAGCTCAGCCCAGAGAGCATCTGGGCAGCTCCTGGAGGGATTGGGAGCTGCAGCAGAGAGGGGCCGGCCCCCCCGGGCGTCCACCCAGCACAGCCAGCCCCAGCCCCAGTAGGTCCGGCCCCATCCCCATCCCCTGCCCCGGCCGGCCCCAGCACAGCTGACCCGCAATGTTCAGCTGGCACGAGTCAGACCCTCACAACGAGGCTATTGGGTTCTTTGGTTGCAATTCTGAGCCCCCCCCCACCCCGGTGCCATGTGTGGGGGGAGGGGCAAGGGAGTCCCAGCTCCCCCCACTCCCAGAGCAAGGGGCTCATGCGGCTGCCGGCTGGTGTGGGGGCCCCACCTACTCCCCAAACCCCAATGTTCTCATTAATCCTGCCCCTCCCCACACCCGGCAAATAAGTCGCACCCCCCCCATCTCCCCCTTCTGCTCCAGTGGCTCGTCACCCCCCTTCCCAGGCTGGGTGCTGCAGGAGGGGGGGAGCAGGGAGCAGACTGACCCATGGTTCATGGGGGGGAGGGGCTGGGTTCTTCAGCTCTCCCCCCAGCCTGGGAGAATGGTGTCAGCTGCCCCCCCAACCTTCCTGGGTCTGACCTCGGCGCATTCAGCATCCCCTGCCCCTCCGTGCGCTTCCCACAGCGAGTCCGCCCAGGCGGGGTCCTGGGGAAGCCAGAGGGCCCTGCACCCCCACTCCACAGTCAGAGGTGACTCTCAGCCAGCATAAAACGGAAGGTTTATTAATCGACAGGAACACAGCGTAGGGCAGAACTCGTTAGCACAGAAATCAGTGACTTTCAGCCAAGTCCATCTTGGGGAATCCTGGGCCAGGGGGCCTGGACTCCCCCACTGGCCAGAACCGGCTGCCTTCCAAGCTGGGGTGGGCCTCTTGGTCATCAGTCGCCAGGGTCTCCCATCTCCAGGCCGTTGTCCGGGGATCCCGGCTGCTAGGCGAGGTCACACCTGGTCCCCTGCAACAGCAAACCCTCTCCCACCACCCCCTTGTTAAACATGCAGCACACAGGGAAACTGAGGCGCGCACACGCTATTCATGTAAAACACTACAAAAATCCCCAACTTCATCACATCTCTCCCCCCTTCGAGTCTGAACTGAGCGGGGTCACTCCAGCCAGTGACCTGGGGATGTTCAGGCCCCCCTCTCTGGGACAAAGCATCAGCTTTAAAATTCGCACTTCTCTTAACATGGATAGGGTGACCAGGTGTCTGGTTTTGGACAGGAACACCCAGTCAAAAAGGAATCCAGACGGCTCCAGTCATAGGTGCCGACGCCATGGGAGCTCCGGGGCTGGAGCACCAATGTGGAAAAATTGGTGGGTGCTCTGCACCCATCGGCAGCTCCCGCCCCCCCCCCCCCGCCCCAGCTCACCTCCGCCTCCTTCCCTGAGCGCGCTGCAGCTCCGCTTCTCCCCCTAGCTCCCAGAGCTCGCTCGCAGCCGCAAAACAGCTGTTTCACGGCGCAGGCGCTGGGAGGGAGGTGAGAGGAGGGGGAACTCGGCGCTCTCGGGGCAGAGGCGGGGCTGGGGCAGGGAGTTCGGGAAGGGGTTGGAAGGGGGTGGGGCAGGGGTGAAGTTGGGGCAGGGCCGGGGGCAGGCGGGGGTTCAGCACCCACCGGCGCTGGGAAAAGTTGGTGCCTCTGGCTCCAATCAGGCCATTTCCGGTTTGCGGTGCTGCAGCAGGGCTGGCAGGCTCCCAGCTAGCGCTGCGCCGCGACCTGCGTGGCTCCCGGGTCCGGAAGCAGCTGGCATGTTCGGCTCCTAGCCTAAGGGGCTGCTGGGAGGTCCGTGTGATGCCCGCCCCTCACCTGCAGGCACAGCTCCCATTGGCTGGCTGCCTGGGTCAGGGCAGGGGAGGAACTACGCCACTCATGAGCACTCAACAGGCGGCTCTTGAAGGGTCGGGTGGCGGGTGCCTCTCCCGCTGCTGCCCGGCCTCTGCACGGAATCACAGAACATCCAGGTTGGAAGAGGCCTCGGGAGATATCTAGTCCAACCCCTGCTCAAAGCAGGACCAATTCCCAACTAAATTATCCCAGCCAGGGCTTTGACAAGCCTGACCTTAAAAACCTCTAAGGAAGGAGATTCTACCACCTCTCTAGGGAACCCATTCCAGTGCTTCACCACCCTCCTAGTGAAATAGTGTTTCCTAATATTCAACCTGGACCTCCCCCACTGCAACTTGAGACTGTTGCTCCTTGTTCTGCCATCTGGTACCACTGAGAACAGCCGAGCTCCATCCTCTTTGGAACCCCCTTTCAGGTAGTTGAAAGCAGCTATCAAATCCCCCCTCATTCTTCTCTTCTGGAGACTAAACAATCCCAGTTCCCTCAGCCTCTCCTCATAAGTCATGTGCTCCAGACCCCTAATCATTTTTGTTGCCCTCCGCTGGACTCTTTCCAATTTTTCCACATCCTTCTTGTGGTGTGGGGCCCAGAACTGGACACAGTATTCCAGATGAGGCCTCACCAATGTCGAATAGAAGGGAATGATCACGTCTCTCAATCTGCTGGCAATGCCCCTACTTATACAGCCCAAAATGCCGTTAGCCTTCTTGGCAACAAGGGCACACTGTTGACCCATATCCAGCTTCTCGTCCACTATCAGGGGGTAGCCGTGCTAGTTTGTATCTACAAAAACAACAAGGAGTCTGGTGGCACCTTAAAGACTAACAGATTTATTTGGGCATAAGCTTTCGTGGGTAAAAACCTCACTTCTTCAGATGCAACTGAAGAAGTGAGGTTTTTACCCACGAAAGCTTATGCCCAAATAAATCTGTTAGTCTTTAAGGTGCCACCAGACTCCTTGTTGTTCTTCTCGTCCACCGTAACCCCTAGGTCCTTTTCTGCAGAACTGCTGCCTAGCTATTCGGTCCCTAGTCTGTAACAGTGCATGGGATTCTTCCGTCCTAAGTGCAGGACTCTGCACTTGTCCTTGTTGAACCTCATCAGGTTTCTTTTGGCCCAATCCTCCAATTTGTCTAGGTCCCTCTGTATCCTATCCCTGCCCTCCAGCATATCTACCACTCCTCCCAGTTTAGTGTCATCTGCAAACTTGCTGAGAGTGCAGTCCACACCATCCTCCAGATCATTAATAAAGATATTGAACAAAACCGGCCCCAGGACCGACCTTTGGGGCACTCCGCTTGACACTGGCTGCCAACTAGACATGGAGCCATTGATCACGACCCATTGAGCCCGACGATCTAGCCAGCTTTCTATCCACCTTATAGTCCATTCATCCAGCCCATACTTCTTTAATTTGCTGGCAAGAATACTGTGCGAGACCGTATCAAAAGCTTTGCTAAAGTCAAGGAATAACACATCCACTGCTTTCCCCTCATCCACAGAGCCAGTTATCTCATCATAGAAGGCAATTAGGTTAGTCAGGCATGACTTGCCCTTGGTGAATCCATGCTGACTGTTCCTGATTACTTTCCTCTCCTCTAAGTGCTTCAGAATTGATTCCTTGAGGACCTGCTCCATGATTTTTCCAGGAACTGAGGTGAGGCTGACTGGCCTGTAGTTCCCGGATCCTCCTGCTTCTCTTTTTTAAAGATGGGCACTACATTAGCCTTTTTCCAGTCATCCGGGACCTCCCCCGATTGCCAGGAGTTTTCAAAGATAATGGCCAATGGCTCTGCAATCTCATCCGCCAACTCCTTTAGCACCCTCGGATGCAGCGCATCCGGCCCCATGGACTTGTGCGCATCCAGTTTTTCTAAATAATCCCAAACCACTTCTTTCTCCACAGAGGGCTGGTCACCTCCTCCCCATGCTGTGCTGCCCAGTGCAGCAGTCTGGGAGTGGACCTTCTTCGTGAAGACAGAGGCAAAAAAAGCATTGAGTACATTAGCTTTTCCCACATCCTCTGTCACTAGGTTGCCTCTCCCATTCAGTAAGGGGCCCACACTTTCCTTGACTTTCTTCTTGTTGCTAACATACCTGAAGAAACCCTTCTTGTTACTCTTAACATCTCTTGCTAGCTGCAACTCCAAGTGTGATTTGGCCTTCCTGATTTCACTCCTGCATGCCTGAGCAATATTTTTATACTCCTCCCTGGTCATTTGTCCAATCTTCCACTTCTTGTAAGCTTCTTTTTTGCATTTAAGATCAGCAAGGATTTCACTGTTTAGCCAAGCTGGTTGCCTGCCATATTTACTATTCTTTCTACACATCGGGATGGTTTTTTCCTGCAACCTCAATAAGGATTCTTTAAAATACAGCCAGCTCTCCTGGACTTCTTTCCCCCCCATGTTATTCTCCCAGGGGATCCTGCCCATCAGTTCCCTGAGGGAGTCAAAGTCTGCTTTTCTGAAGCCCAGGGTTTGTATTCTGCTGCTCTCCTTTCTTTCTTGTGTCAGGATCCTGAACTCGACCATCTTATGGTCACTGCCTTCCAGGTTCCCATCCACTTTTGCTTCCCCTACTAATTCTTCCCTGTTTGTGAGCAGCAGGTCAAGAAAAGCTCTGCCCCTAGTTGGTTTCTTCAGCTCTTTTTCACCAGGAAATTGTCCCCTACACTTTCCAAAAACTTCCTGGATTGTCTGTGCACCACTGTATTGCTTTCCCCGCAGATATCAGGGTGATTGAAGTCTCCCATGAGAACCAGGGCCTGTGATCTAGTAACTTGTGCTAGTTGCCGGAAGGAAGCCTTATCCACCTCATCCCCCTGGTCTGGTGGTCTATAGCAGACTCCCACCACGACATCACCCTTGTTGCTCACACTTCTCAACTTAATCCAGAGACTCTCAGGTTTTTCTGCAGTATCATACTGGAGCTCTGAGCAGTCATACTCCTCTCTTACATACAACGCAACTACCCCACCTTTTCTGCCCTGCCTGTCCTTCCTGAACAGTTTATATCCATCCATGACAGTACTCCAGTCATGTGAGTTATCCCACCAAGTCTCTGTTATTCCAATGACATCATAGTTCCCTGACTGTGCCAGGACTTCCAGTTCTCCCTGCTTGTTTCCCAGGCTTCTTGCATTTGTGTATAGGCACTTAAGATAACTCACTGATTGTCTCGCTTTCTCAGTCTGAGACAGGAGTTCTCCCCTCTTGCTCTCTCCTGCTCGTGCTTCCTCCCGGTATCCCATTTCGCCACTTACCTCAGGGCTTTGGTCTCCTTCCCCCGGTGAACCTAGTTTAAAGCCCTCCTCACTAGGTTAGCCAGCCTGCTGGCGAAGATGTTCTTCCGTCTCTTCGTTAGGTGGAGCCCGTCTCTGCCTAGCACTCCTCCTTCTTGGAACACCATCCCATGGTCGAAGAATCCAAAGCCTTCTCCCCGACACCACCTGCGTAGCCATGCGTTGACTTCCACGATTCGACGGTCTCTACCCAGGCCTTTTCCTTGCACAGGGAGGATGGACGAGAACACCACTTGCACCTCAAACTCCTTTATCCTTCTTCCCAGAGCCACGTAGTCTGCAGTGATCCGCTCAAAGTCATTCTTGGCAGTATCACTGGTGCCCACGTGGAGAAGCAGGAAGGGGTAGCGATCCGAGGGCTTGATGAGTCTCGGCAGTCTCTCTGTCACATCGTGTATCCTAGCTCCTGGCAAGCAGCACACTTCTCAGTTTTCCCGGTCGGGGCGGCAGATAGATGACTCAGTCCCCCTGAGGAGGGAGTCCCCGACCACCACCACCCGCCTCCTTCTCTTGGGAGTGGTGGTCGTGGAACCCCCATCCCTCGGACAGTGCATCTCATGCCTTCCAATTGGTGGAGTCTCCTTCTGCTCCCTTCCCTCAGATATATCATCTACTCCACTCTCCGCATTAGTACCTGTGGAGAGAACATGAAAATGGTTGCTCACCTGTATCTGCTTTGCTGGTACATGGTCGCTCCTCTTTCTTCTTCTGGAGGTCACATGCTACCAAATTTCTTCACCGTCCTTCTGTCCCCACTGCACAGCCTGCTCTGAATCTTCAGAACGTTGTGCCCGTAGAAGCATCTCCTGACGTCTGTCCAGGAAATCTTCTCCTCGCACCGCTGGGCTCGAGCTGCAGCACCCCATCGCCGGCACCCAGGAGTTGGAGGTATGTGTATCCCCATCTCTGAGTGCTGGGAATGGGGCTGCACCCCCATCCCCCCGTCACTGCATCCCTCCCCGTCCCAACCCTCCTCACCCCATCCTCTGTCACTGCATCCCTCCCCGTCCCAACCCTCCTCACCCCATCCTCTGTCACTGCATCCCTCCCCGTCCCAACCCTCCTCACCCCATCCTCTGTCACTGCATCCCTCCCCGTCCCAACCCTCCTCACCCCATCCTCTGTCACTGCATCCCTCCCCGTCCCAACCCCCCCACCCCCATCCTCTGTCACTGCATCCCTCCCCGTCCCAAACCCCCCCCATCCTCTGTCACTGCATCCCTCCCCGTCACAACCCCCCCCACCCCCATCCTCTGTCACTGCATCCCTCCCCTCCCAACCCCCCCCATCCTCTGTCACTGCATCCCTCCCCTCCCAACCCCCCCCATCCTCTGTCACTGCATCCCTCCCCATCTCAACTCCCCAATGTGACGGTGCTGCCCATGGGAGCCAGCTGAGGTGACTCAATTAGGGTGAACTGCAAACAAAACGGGGCCGACAAACCCCAGAAGCTGGTGGTTATTCCAATACTTAGATTTACCAACCAGCCCAAAACAGCTTCTGTAGTACCTCACTGGTTACTCAGAAGTCCAAACAACGCAGTTCCCTTAAAGTGCCCAGCCTCAGGCCTCCGTCCAGACACACCTGTCAGATATGATGATGACTGAAAATCTTCTCTCATCATATAAAAGAAAAGATTCTTCCAACGCCAAAGGATCAGCCACACACCCAGGTCCATTATAACTTAGATCTTACCCAAAATACACGCTATAGCCAATTCTTATTAACTAAACTAAAATTTATTAAAAAAGAAAAGAGAGAGAGTGTTGGTTAAAAGATCAATATACAGACAGACTTGAATTCAATTCCTGAGGTTCAGATGCATAGCAGAGGTGAGCTTGTAGTTGCCAAAAGTCCTTTTAGAAATAGTCCAGAGGTTATAGTCCAATGTCCATATTCAGGGTGACTCCAGTCAGTGACTGGGGATCTCAATCCTTGTGGCTTAAGGTTTCCCCCTCTTGAAACCCAAAGCAGATCTGAGATGAAGCAGGATCGTGTCCCAGGGTCTTATACGTTTCCAGCAGCCTTTTGGCCTGAGAAAACAATAGGCCTAACTCTCCTTCTTCTAAACGTCCTAGCAATTAGCACAGGGTAATTTGTCCATTAAACAGTTCAGATACAGGTTACCACAACCTTCAAAGAGACAGAGAGACAATAATACTATTTCACTCAAGTGTCTTCCTAAATGTTAATACTCCTTTTTTGACCTTTGAATTAAAGCTATAGCAATAGACAAGACTTGTTTGCTTACATCACAAGACCTGAGCAAACACATACCCTGGAGATCTCTAACAATGCCGGCTGCATTTCAAAGCTCTATTCATTTACAGATCCTCCTAACAAGTCACTAAAGTTCGCCTATGGGTCAGCTCAGTCTGTGAGTTAATTAACTCTTTCTGGCCCTGTCACCTTTCAATGAGATATTATATTACACTCATAACATCATGCCCCGCACCCCCATCCCCCCCTCACTGCATCCCTCCCCATCCCAACCCCCTGCACCCCATCCCCCAGTCACTGCATCCCTCCCCGTCCCCACCCCTCGTACCCATCCCCCCGTCACTGCATCCCTCCCTGTCCCAACCCCCCACACCCCCATCCCCCCAGAGAGAGTGTGACCCTCAGGGGGTGACACACTGAAGAGGTCCCCCTGGGACTGTTCCGGAGCCATGCGAGAGCACCAGGCCTGTGGATCCATGACACGAGGCCAGCCCCAATAAGCAAACCCAAGACAGAGCCCCCCGGTTCCATGGGCACGGCCCCCGTGCCAGGGCCCCCGATACCACAGGCACGGCCCCCGTACACTCTGAGGGGGGGCCTGGCTCAGGACTTAGGCCCGGCCCAGAGGTGAGCAGTGAGGGTAATTCTTCAATGGGTGGCTGCAGAGGAGAAGAAATTCTCACATTTCCTCTACCCCAGTGCCAGGCGCCTGGAATTGCTCAGGGACGAGCACAGACTCGATCTAGCTGCTATTACCGAGAGCTGCGGGAGGGTTCGCTCGGTGAATGTTCCAATCAAGGGCTGTAACCTCGTTAGGAAGGATCGAGTGGGCAGAAGGGGGAGGGGAGAGGGTGCCACTCTAATCAAAGTTGGCGTTCCCTGTTTCCGAGTCGCTGAGTGCTGGGGAGCAAAGGGGCGTGCATGCTGACGGATCAATGGCGGAGAACAGCACCAGTTGCTGTCTGCTCCAGAGCCCAGCTCACACGAGGGACCAGGCTGAGAGGCTCCTTACGCACGTGTCTCCCACGGGGGACGTCAACCCAAGGGCCGTGCTGCTGGCAGAACTAAAACATCCTTGGAATTTCTCACCATCGCAGACGGCAACCTCCGGACGCCGCACGTGCTGCGCCAAAAGTGGGGAATTCTGGGCTGGACTCTGTCTACACTGGCCCTGTGTCGCGGCTGCCGCGCTGCTGTCAGGGCGCCCGGGTAGCCGCTCCCTGCCGATGGGAGACGCTCTCCTGCTGGCAATGAGCAGCGGTAGCTGTGGCCCCGGAGAGCGTCTCCCGCCAGCATAGCACTGTCCACACCGGCGCTTCTGGCGGTGAACGTTTCGTCGGTCAGGAGGGTGTGTTTTTCACACCCCTGACCGACAAAAGTGCTTGTGTAGACAAAGCCTCAGGGGTTCTCAAACTGGGGATCGGGACCCCTCAGGGGGTCGCGAGGTTATTACATGGGGGGTTGGAAGCTGTCAGCCTCCAGCCCAAACCCCACTTTACCTCCAGCATTTATAATGGTGTTAAATATATAAAAAGTGTTTTTAATTTATAAGGGGGGGTCGCACTCAGAGGCGTGCTGTGTGAACGGGGTCACCCGTACAAACGTTTGAGAGCCCCTGTGATAGACCTCGACCTACCAGATAAAGGGGAACTGATCACAGAACTGATAGTGAACAATGGCTTAAGAGCAAGTCATCGTGACTTGATCACAGTTATAATGTGTGAGCAGAATGACGTCCAGACCCATAACACGAATACTTGGTGCTTTAACAGGGACAGCGTCACAAAGCCGAAAACTATTCTGAGCCAGCTCAGCTGGGAGGAAGAATTTAATCAGAAAAGTGTGAATGACAATTGGGAATTGTTTAAGAACATCTTCCGAGGTGCCCCAAAAGCCGCAATGGAGGGAGAAGGCCAGGCTGGTTAGAACACGCACCTGGGTTAGAGGGCAAGTGAAGGCAACTATAAAAAATAGAAAAAGAATATGCAACAAATGGAAGAAAGAGAAGGTGACGGTAATTCATATAAATCAGAAGCTATGGATTGTAAAAAATTGGTAAGGGAAGCAAAAGGACACATGGAGACTGCTATGGCCAACAGCTCTAAGGAGGCTAAGGAGGAGGTTTTTAAGCATATTAAATCCTAGCAATGGTATTCGGCCATAACCCGGTGGCAATGGCAGAATGAGCGATAACAATGCGGAGGTAGACGGGTGACAGTTCTCCGAAAAGGGCCATGTGTTTGCAGTTTAATGTACCCACCCTACACACGCCCACATCACCGGTCATTTGAGAGCTTTCGTTAGGTGTGGTGAGGCTGTGTGCTGGAGCTGTCAAGTGGTGCCAGGCGCCTGTAGGCGAGGGGGAACAACCGTCTGCAGAATGAGAACGTGCCATTTTCTGCACAGTTCCAGAACCACTGCAACATGGCTGTGACTGCAGTCTGTACTGGGCACGTTCATTTCAACAGCTGAGTGCGGGGTTTACTGGCCAAAGCTACCGAACAGCCAGGTGTGAAAAGCTTTGTATTGGTTTGGCCGTGGGTTTTGTCCAGAAATGCAGAAGCTGTTTAGCATGTGACAAAAGGGGGAATATCAACATTTTGCAATGTGCTAACATGAAATGGTTTCATGGCTCATATGCTTCATTTTCAGAGTATCTCATAAGTGATGATTTTTTCTCTAGTTTCAATTGACATTTGCTGGCCAGCTCAGCGTCACGCTGCAGGTTGTGCACCAGTAGCACCAGATCGTGTGCCCGTAGCTTGCACTGCGCAGTGGGGAGATGTGAATTCCTAATGGAACACTTCTACATTTGTAAACTTTTGCACAATGTAGCCAGTGTGCTTGTTAGAAGGTTTTACTCTGTAATTACCTATGCATGCAGTACTAGTCTTTAAAACGGGGGGGGGGGGACTTTTTGGCCCGAGGGCCACATTGGCGTTGCAAAACTGTATGGAGGGCGGGGTAGGGAAGGCTGTGCCTCCCCAAACAGCCGGGCCCTTGCCCCCTATCCTCCCCCTCCCACTTCCCACCCCCTGACTGCCCCCCTCAGAACCCCCGACCCATCCAACCCCCCCGCTCCTTGTCCCCTGACTGCCCCGACCCCTATCCACACCCCCGCTCCCTGACAGGCCCCCTGGGACTCCCACACCTATCCAACCGCCCCCTGCTCCCTGTCTCCTGACTGCCCCCGGGACCCCCTGCCCCTTATCCCCCCCCATTCCCCACCCTCTTACTGGCTGGAGCCAGCCACGCCGCCGCGCTGCCTGGCAGGAGCTCGCAGCCCCACTGCCCAGAGCGCTGGTGACGCGGTGAGCTGAGGCTGCAAGGAAGGGGGGACAGTCTCCCTGGCCAGGAGCTCAGGGGCCGGACAGGACAGTCCTGCAGGCCAGATGTGGCCCACGAGCCGTAGTTTGCCCACCTCTGCTTTAAAATATTCTAGTGTAACCCCTCTGCAAAGTGGTATCATAAGAACATAAGAACATGAGACTGGTGCTACTGGGTCAGACCAAAGGTCCATCCAGCCCAGAATCCTGTCTTCTGACAGTGGCCAATGCCAGGCGCCCCAGAGGCAATGAACAGAACAGGGAATCATCCAGTGATCCATCCCCTGTCGCCCATTCCCAGCTTCCATACCCAGTTATGGTCTTGGCCTTCACAACATCCTCTGGCAAGGAGTCCCACAGGTTGACTGTGCGTTGTGTGAAGAAATACTTCCTTTTGTTTGTTTTAAACCTGCTGCCTATTAATTTCATTGGGTGACCCCAGTTCTTGTGTTATGATAAGGAGTAAGCAACACTTCCTTCTCTACTTTCTCTGCACCTGACATGATTTTCTCAGCAGCAGCAAGGGCCGGGTTCGATGTCTAGAGGTTCCTCTTAACAACACAGCACAGAACTAGCTTGAGCCCCCATCCAGTAATCTGGGAAAATTACACCCCACGCCTGGGCGCCTCTCAGAGGCAATGCTTCCCCTCTCCCAAGTCCTGAGTCTGAGTACAATAAAAGAAAACTTCTATTAGAAGGGAAGGGAACCCAGCATTAATCTGGGAAAACACCACCACAATCATTCAAAAACATGTGACCACAAGCAAACACCCACCCCCCCAGTGTGTTGGACAGTGTCCTTTGCCTCAGTTTCCTACCTCATGGTGTGAAAGTCTGACAAAGGAACGTCCCTTTAACGAGCCCCTCTCCCTCCGCCGTGTACTTGGGGAATTTTATCTCTACAGGGATGTTGCAGTGTATGAAGACATGGACGAGACAAGCCCTTTAAAGACTCGCCACAAACTTTGAAAAACTTGTTATTTGTCAAGAAAACCACCCTCTGCCCAGGCCCCAGTGCAGGACTGAACTCTGTGCTTCTGGCCACAGAAGCAGGAGAGATGAATTGTAGCTACTGGACGAGGTTTCTCATTTTGATGATGTGCTATCAATCCTCTAGCACAGGGGTTGTTTTCAGAAATACACAAGCAAGTCGATTTGGCACATGTCAGAGTTGTACTGGACCCAGGAAAGAAAACAGACTCTGAGTCTGATCAGAAAGCATCACGTTCACCAGTTCTGTAGCCACCAGAGCAAGCACGTCCTCCAGCAACTGGTCCTTTTGCGTTGGTTGCTTGAGAAAAACACACAGGACAGACAAGAAACTTCATAAAATAGAAACATCTGAGAGCACAACCAATCTAAGTGAGGGAGCACTTCAAAGAGAAGCTGCTGCTGCTGTGCAGAAGATCTGTGGAAGACTTGATTGCTAACGATGCAGTTTGTGACGGGATCCCCGGGGTGCAGCCTGGGACTGTGGGACCGCTGTGCCCCCTGAACTCTCTCCAGCCTGGGCTGTCTCTCTCAATGCCTTGCTAGTGACCAGCAGCAAACCCCTCCAGGTGCTGTGATCACTCAGCACAACCGCACGTGGAGCCCCACACCCCGCTGGATTGCATGAATGCTCCCAGAGCCACTCATGAATTGCACAGAGAAAGGCACCAGCCGAATCCCCCCGCAGCTCCCAGCACTGTACCCCAGGAATATACCGCCTTGCACTGCTCAAGATGAGCGGCGCAAATTATTAATTGGTTCAGCACTTGATCAATGGAAAGTGGATGTACACCAGCCTTTGCAACCCTGAGCAGATTTACCAACCACTTCAGGCAAACTCACTGGCAAAGATAAACAATTAAACAAATGTATTGACTACAAAAGATAGATTTTAAATAATATTAAGTGACAGGCAAAAAGTCAGCGTTAGTTACCAAAATAAAGTAAAATATAAGCACGCAGTCTAAACTCTCAACCCTATTAGACTGGGCAACATCTAGATTAAGCAGTTTTTCCCACCCCACTGGGTATTGCAGTTCATAGTACGCAGGTTTCCCCCTTGAAACCTGGGCCAGTCTCCTCTGTTGGAGTCTTCAGTCTTCTGATTGCCCTTGTTGCTTGCAGCATAGATGGGGGCAGGAGAAAGGCAAAGCATGGGGCCCCCGTGTCCTGTTTTATACCCTCAGTCCATGTGCTTGGAGAACACAAGTCCAGGCACGTCTGGGGCATTGCTGAGTCCCCAGATGAGGTTGAGCAAGTCCCCTGGTGTGGCCTCATGCAGGTGAGTCATTGCATTGTAGCTCCCTTGCTGGACAATGGCTGGTGATGATTATTTTGACACCCGCCCAGGTGTCGGTCACTTTCCTGGCTGTTGCCTCTGGGGAGCTAATGTCTGGCTGATTCCCCAACTTACAGCATGTTTTAGTGACAACCATACAACACAATTCTCACAACTTCATATGCACTAATGATGTACATATTTAGATTGAACAGTGGGTTTCAGCAGATCATAACTTTTCCCATGATATCGTACAAGGCCTGCTTTAGATGCAATAGCACAATTATATACAGATGAGGAATATGGGGGTTACAGGGCACTCCCCCGAGGTACAAAGTGTCACACAGTTATCACTCCACATGCCTTCCTTCTTTGCTGATGCAATCCAAGCTGCTGGTAATCAGAAGCAGGAACTTGAATCATCCACATGTTTTGTGGACGTTCTTCTGGCGAGTGAGGCTGACGAACAGCTTTCAAACGAGCAAGCGGGTTCGTATAACCCGGCTCCAATCCTAGCCAGAGTGAAAGCCTCCGAACATTAGCCAAGGTGACTGTAGCCTACAGAGCTCAGCGAGGCGTGAGCCCCAACAGAGACAGAGGTTGGCCTTTGGTTGATAGATAAAGAACGGATAATTCAGCAGCATTGAGTACCAGCCTTCAGAAGACACTCAAGATGGTGCCTCTCAACTGCAGAGCGCCTAGCATTCAACAGTTCCAGAGTGTTCACCCCACTGCACACAAGGCTGCCTGCACGGCTACCCCACGAGTTTGGGGCTCACACTTTCATTGGCAGACTGTATCCTCATGGATTCTGCATCCGGTACGCGGAGCCGAGGCCGTCCATCACTAGTGCGGCAAACACGGAAGTGGAAAGACTCCAGGGAAGCGTGTTCATTCTAAATGGAATCGTGCCATGTCATGCTGGTGGAATCTCATCCAGGAAGGAGGGAATCATATAGACATCAGCACAGAGCCGACTGATGGGAAGCACACCTTCCATCAATGGCTAGAGTGGGATTTCAAGAACAGCCTGCAGAGAGCCAGCACCGCAAGAGATAACACTGACGGGTGGGAAAGAAAAGGCACTTACTCTCCCCTGTCAATCAGAGTCTCATAAGAACAAAAGAACGGCCAGACTGGGTCACACCAAAGGTCCATCCAGCCCAGTATCCTGTCTGCCGACAGTGGCCAGTGCCAGGTGCCCCAGAGGGAATGAACAGAACAGGGAATCATCAAGTGATCCATCCCGTCGCCCATCCCCAGCTTCCTGGACCTTCCTCCATGAACGTTCCTAGTTCTTTTCTGAACCCTGTTATAGTCTCTTATGCAATGCGCAGCATTCGCAAAACCTAGCCCACGTCCAGAACCAATCTGCCATGGCAAAGTACTCGAGAATATCAACGGTGTCTGTAGTCAGAACAATCTGCCTTGCACTGAACTGTGTCCCTGCCAAGGCAACGGAGACTGTGGTAAGCCGCACACTCAGCAGAGATCAGAACGATGAACAAGACGAAGATAATGATGTCAACTAGAAATGTCACCCGCGCTATCACATTGCAGCGATGCCGGCACAGACTGATTATTGGTAAGGCCCTACTTCATTTGCGATATGGCGGATCCTGCAGTATTAGGCTTCCAGTGCAATTTTGTCAGTCAGACAGGCTGACGGCAGGAACCCCTCATGCACCCCAGGCAATTGCCTTGCTCACCCCTCCAGAGCTGGTCCTGGAGGGAAGGGGCGGTGTGGAGAGGCAACTCTTGATTTAGTCCTAAGTGGAGCACAGGATCTGGTCCAAGAGGTAGACAGAACTAAACCGCTCATTAATAGCGACTATAATGTAATTAAATTGAACGTCTTTGGGGGTGGGGCGCATAGAAGCCCACCACAGTAGCATTTAACTTCAGAAAGGGGAACTTCACAAGAATGAGGAAGATAGTTAAGCAGAAATTAAAAGGTACAGTCTCCAAAGTGAAATGCCTGCAAGCTGCATGGAAGCTTTCTAAAAACACCTTAATAGGGGTTCAAATTAAATGTATAACTCAAATTAAAAAACATAGTGAGAGGACCAAAAAAGTGCCACTGTGGCTAAACAAAAAAGTAAAAGCAGCTAGAGGGTAAAATAGGCATCCTTTAATAACTGGAAGTCAAAGCCTACTGAGGAAAAGAGAAACGAGGATAAACTCTGGCAAGTCAAGTGTAAAAATATAATTAGGAAGGCCAAGAAAGAAATTGAAGAGCAACTAGCAAAAGACTCAAAAACTAACAGCAAAAACGTCTTTAAATACATCAGAAGCAGGAAGGCTGCCTAGCAACCAGTGGGACCACTGGAAGATCAAGGTGCTAAAGGAGCACTCAGGGAAGACAAAGCCATTGTGGAAATGCTAAATGAATTATTTCCATTGGTCTTCACTGGAGAAGACAGGAGGGAGATTCCCACACCTGAACCATTCTTTTGAGGTGACAAATCTGATGAACGGTCCCAGATTGAGGTGTCATTAGAGGAGGTTTTGGAACAAATTGATAAATTAAACAGCAACAAGTCACCAGATGGTATGACCCAAGAGTTCTGAAGGAACTCAAATGTGAAATTGCAGAACTACTAACTGTCGTCTGTAACTTATCATTTAAATCAGCTTATGACGAGGATAGCTAATGTAATACCCATTTTTTTTAAAGGCTCCAGAGGGGATCTTGGCAATTACAGGCTGTAAGCCTGACTTCAGTACCAGGCAAATTGATTGAAACTGGTCTATGCTGGTTATGTGATATGTATGTATCTCGTGATCCTTGTAACCGATACCTGTAATCCCTCATAACTCAAGCCGGACCCCAGATGTACAGTACCTTCCCTCTTAACTTGTGTCTATTTAATTTTAAACATTAACTTTAATAAAAATTTTAAATCTGTTCTTAAAAAAAACCAAAACGGAATTGTCATACACGTAGATCAACATGATTTGTTGTGCAAGAGTCAACATGGCTTTGTAAAAGGAAATCATGCCTCACCAATCTACTAGAATTCTTTGAGGGTGTCAACAAACATGCAGAAAAGGGGGATCCAGGGGATATAGTGTACTTGGACTTTCAGAAAGCCTTTGACAAGGTCCCTCATCAAAGGCTCTTAAGCAAAGTAAACTGTCATGGGATAAAAGGGAAGGTCCTCTCATGGATTGGTAACTGGTTAAAAGACAGGAAACAAAGGATAGGAGTAAATGGTCAGTTTTCAGAATGGAGAGAGGCAAATAGTGATGTCCCCCAGGGGTCTGTATTGGGACCAGGGCTGTTTAATGTATTCACAAATGATCTGGAAAAAGGGGTAAACAGTGAGGTGGCAAAATTTGCAGACAATAAAAATTACTCAAGATAGTTACGTCCCAGGCAGACTGCGAAGAGCTACAAACGGATCTTACTAAACTGTGTGACTGGGAAACAAAAGGCAGATGAAATTCAGAGTTGATAAATACAAAGTAATGCACATCGGAAAACATAATCCCAACTATCCTTATAAAATGATAGGGTCTAGATTAGCTGTTAACACTCAAGAAAGATCTTGGAGTCCTTGTGGATAGTTCTCTGAAAACATCCACTCAATGTGCAGCGACAGTCAAAAAAGTGAACAGAATGCTGGGAATCATTAAGAAAGGGAGAGATAATAAGACGGAAAATATATTGCCTCTATATAAATCCATGGTACGCCCACATCTTGAATACTGCATGCAGTTCTCATCACCCCATCTCAGAAAAGATATATTAGAATTGGAAAAGGTTCAGAGAAAGGCAACAAAATTATTAGGGGTTTGGAATAGCTTCCATATGAGGAGAGATGAATAAATCTGGGAATGTTTAGCTTGGAAAAGAGACGACTAAGGGGGGATATGATAGAGGTCTAAAAAAGCATGACTGGTGTGGAGAAACTGAATAAATGTTATTTACCCCTTCATGTAACACAAGAACTGGGGTCACCCAATGAACTTAATAGGCAGCAGGTGTAAAACAAACATAAGGAAGTATTTCTTCACACAATGCACAGTCAACCTGTGGAACTCCTTGCCAGGGGATGTTGTGAAGGCCAAAAGTATAAGAGGGTTCAGAAAAGAATTAGATCAATTCATGGAGCACAGGTCCATCAATGGCTATTAGCCAAGATGGTCAGGGACACAACGCCATGGTCTGGGTGTCCCTAAACCTCTGACTGCCAGGAGCTGGGACTGGAGGACAGAGGATGGATCTCTTGATAAAGTGTCCTGTTCTGTTCATTCCCTCTGGGGCACCTGGCACCGGCCCCTATCAGCAGACAGGACACTGGGCTGGACGGACCATTGGTCTGACCCAGTCTGGCCGTGTCACAGGTTCACAGGCCCCGTGCTCTCTCGGCTTCGTGCAGACCCTGGGAGGACCCCGCTTCAGTGCGACAGCCCTTCTTGGGAGTCCCACTCTGTCTCTCCTGGGCTCCAGCACCTCCTGGAGCCGCACCTCTCTGAGCCTTTGCGGCCTGTCTCTGCCGTGGGCCCCCTCAGGGAGTCTCCTCGCTCTGGCCCCCTGGGGCCTCCACCCCCAGGCAGCGGGAGCAATGCCCCCCACTCTCTAGCCTGCAGTGACTCTCAGCAGGGTTTATTGGGCTCAGGCTGCTCTTTGACCCCAGTCCCGAAGCAACCTCCTCCCAGCGGCCCCCACTGAATCGCCTCCCAGCCCCTCCTCCGTCCTTTGTCTTCCTTCCAGCAAACACATCACCTGGGGTCTCTCTTCATCCTTGGTTCTCCTGCGGGTCACAAGCAGCGTTGGGGCATCAGTCGCTAAGTTACAGTGTCCAGGCTGTCTGTACCCAGGCCACTAGGTGAGGTCACACCTGGTACTCCGCAACCACAAACACCCTCTCCCACCACCTCGTTATACACACCGCACATAGGGGAAACTGAGGCATACACAGCATTCATACAAAATGTTAAGAAAATTTCCCACTTTGTCACAGGCCATTCTTGTGTTCTTATGAGAGCAAAGGCCGGGATGGAGGGTTGGAGTGGGGGGTGGTGTGGGGAGCACACGCCAGGAGGGAGATCGGGGGAGGGGACAGTGTGAGAGGCGCAGGCCAGGATGAGGGACTGGGGAGGTGGACAGTGTGGGAGGCAAGGGCCAGGTGGGAGGATGGGGGAGGGGACAGTGTGGGGAGCGCAGGCCAGGGGAGGGGATCAGGGGAAGGGGTGGTATGGGGAGCACAGGCAGAGGGAGATGGTCGAGGGGGGCGGTGTGAGGAGTGCAGGCCTAAGGAGGGGGTCAGGTGGTTGGTGTGAGGAGTGCAGGCCAGGAGAGGGGGGCAGGGGAGTGGGCGGTGTGGGGTGCGCAGGCCGGGGGAAGGGATCGGGGTGGTGGTGTGGGGACCGCAGGCCGGGGGAGGAGATCGGGGGAGGGGGCGGTGTGAGAGGCGCAGGCCAGGATGAGGGACTGGGGAGGTGGACAGTGTGGGAGACATGGGCCAGGCGGGAGGATCGGGGGAGGAGGCAGTGTGGGGAGCGCAGGCCAGGGGAGGGGATCAGGGGAAGGGGTGGTATGGGGAGCACAGGCCAAGGGAGACAGTCGAGGGGGGCGGTGTGGGGAGTGCAGGCCAAAGGAGGGGGTCAGGTGGTTGGTGTGAAGAGTGCAGGCCAGGGGAAGGGATCAGGAGAAGGGGCGGTGTGGGGAGCGCAGGCCGGGGGAGGAGATCGGGGGAAGGGGCAGTGTGGGGTGCGCAGGCTGGAGGAGGAGATCGGGGGAGGGGGCGGTGTGGGGAGCACAGGCCGGGGGAGGCGGTTGAGGGGGGCACTGTGGGGAGCGCAGGCCAAAGGAGGGGGGTCTGGTGGTCGGTGTGGGGTGCACAGGCCGGGGGAGGGGGTCGAGGTGGTGGTGTGGGGAGCGCAGGCCGGGGGAGGGGATTGGGGCAGGGGGCGGTGTGGGGAGCACAGGCTGGGAGAGGGAATCGGGGCAGGGGGCGGTGTGGGGAGCACAGGCCGGGGGAGGGGATCGGGGCAGGGGGCGGTGTGGGGAGCACAGGCTGGGAGAGGGAATCGGGGAGGGGGCACTCAGACCGTGGGGGCGGGGAGAGCCTGATGGACAGGGGCACTGTCTCCGGGCCCTCACCAGCCTCCCAGGGCAGAGCTGCGCCTCTGTGGGGAGAAGCCCTTAATGGGAGGTTGCCAACCCTCCAGGATTGTCCTGGAGTCTCCAGGAATCAATTCATCATTAATTAAAGATTGTGTCATGGGATGAAACCTCCGGGGATACGTCCAGCTCAAGTTGGCAGCCCTAGCTGAGGCCCCGCACGCCCCCTCCCAGGCACACTGCGGGGGCTGGGCTGCCACGCTGGATGAGCAGTGCCAGGCGGGTGCGTGGGAGCGGGGACCCCCCCCAGGGTTACCCCAACCCCCCCGCAGGAGGGGGCGGGCGCTGGGTGGCTGCATGGCCCCGGGGGGCCTGGAGCGGGGGGGTTGGATGCAATTCCCTCGGCGTCACTGCTGCAGGCCTGGGCTATTCTTAGCAGTGGGGCCGTGGGGCCGGGGAGGCAGGTGCTGAGCCGGCCGCAGCAGGGCCTGGAACCGGCCCCTCCCCACCGCCTGGCCACAGCTGCCAGACTAATTGCTGGGCCTCCTGCAGCAGAGCCCGTTAATTGGGCGCTAACTGGCCGCGGGGGCCCTGCTGCTGCACGTCTGAGCCGGAGCCGCGGGGCCTGGCGGGGGCAGGGCAGGCCCGGAGTGCTCGGCCGGGCACCGTGGGATTCTCCTCCGCACGGCCGGCTGCAGCTCCTCCCCCCTGTGCGGGGCTCTCAGCCCTGTGCCCCCAAGCTGCACCTGCCCCCCACCCCGGCCCTCTCACCCCACAGCCCTGCCTGGGGCCGGGCCCCTCCCACGCTCACCCACTTGGGCGGTTCTAGGCCTGCTGCGCAGCATTGTCATCACGGAGCGGGCAGTAAATACAAGACCCAGCGGCGTGAGCTTGCGGCCGACACGCAGCCTGGCGCAGACCGATGGAGACGGGCCTGGCACACAGAGCGAGCGGGATCACTTGGTAAGCTGGGCCCAGGCAAACAGCGGCAGAGCCCTCCCCTTGGGGAGCAGGACTGCAGCCGGCGGGCAAAGCGGGGACCGTAGCGGCTCGATAGAGGATGATCTAGGCGTGTCACGGAGCCACAGGGTCGGTGTTACACCCCCAGCTTTGCAACGGGCTCTAGGAGGAACCCGTCAGTGGGCCGGACCTCCTATGGGCTTCACTCTTCCTCCAGGGTCAGCCATGTGGCCTCTTCGTCTCCTCAGACTGGACCTCTGGGCCTGCAGCCCCCCTGCGTCACCCCGTGAGCTCTGCCCAGCGAGTCCCACTGAGACTGACCCTGATGGAGACCTGTCCACCTGGGGAGCAACGTCTGTATCTCTACAGCTGCATGGTCCATGCGGCAGGTGCAGCCCCTGCCCGTCTCTGTTCCCCGCTTGCCTCTGTGTTGACTGCGCGCCCCACGGCCGGTGGCAAAGGGGGAGCAATAGAGGGTCATTCACTTCAAGTGTCGGAGTTGGAGGACAGAAGGGCCCCCCCCCAGATCTCCCCGTCTGACTCCTGTGTAGCGCAGGCCACCAACACCCACTAGCCCCAGGGCACCGCAGGCCCCGGAGACCCATCGTCGTGTGCCCAGGCAGAGACTAGTCGGGCCCGCAGGGCACCAGTGCCGGAGGCACCTTCGCTCTAGACACGCCTGGCTCCCAGCCGGAACGGGTTTGCCAGGGGAGAGGCTGTTTGGCCACACACTCAGCTGGTGGGTCCGGGGTCTGCTGGGGAGCAGCATACTGGCAGAGTGTGAAGGGCAGGCACAGCTCGAGGTGAGGGGCACTAGCTGGGTGAACTGGGGGAGACCTGCCGCCCTGATCCCCACTCGCCCTAGGGGAGGGGAGATGAGATGCAGGCCGGGGCGGCGATGGGCACAGCCGGGAGGGAGGCGTTGGCCGGGGATGGGGATGGTGTAACGAAGCTGCCTTTAGTGGGACACTTCTGAGAGCATCAATTCAAGACAAATTGCTCAGAGCAGGGCATTTTTAAATGCAAAAATGATTCATGCATACAGCCAGCATAATCCTAACCGGCAAACCATAACCTTGTGATAGACACCTTACTTGACCTCCTTTGTACAAGATTGGGTGCCACTACAGGACCTTGGTTGTAACAATGGTCTATACGGTCCCAGTTTGTGTCAATAACGTCACACCCCCAACAGAAAAGTGATGCAGGAAGGGATGACACAAACATCACTGACTGCATCCTAAGGACTCCTCATTCTGGACAATGTGTCAGCCACAATATTTTCCTTCCCCCTTATGTGGACTATATCCATTTCATACTCTTGAAGGGCTAAACTCCAACGCAGCAACCTGGAGTTGGTGCCCTTGGCCTTGTGCAGCCAGACCAGAGGGACATGATCACTCAATACAGTGAATTTTTTGTTGTACAAATAGGGCTTAAGTTGCTTGGCAGCCCAGACAATGGCGTAACATTCCTTCTCAATGGGAGCGTCATTTTGCTCAGTGGGAGACAACTTTTTGCATAAGTACGCCACAGGATGTCTCTTACCCCCCGCCCCCTCTTGCATGAGCACGGCCCCCAGCCCAATATTGGAAGCGTCCGTACACAGCAAAAAAGGCTTTTCAAAATCAGGGCTGGCCAAAACAGGCTCTTTGGCCAAAGCGCTCTTTATGCTTTGAAATCCCTGCTCACAGGCCTCCGTCCACAGCACCCAGTCTGGTTTTTCCTTTTTCGTCAGGTCTGTGATGGGAGCAACAATGTCGCTGAATCCCTGTACAAATCTCCTGTAATAGTTGGCCAGCCCAATGAATGACTGGACCTGCTTTTTAGTTCTAGAGGTTGGCCAGTTTTTAATGGCCTCCACCTTTAAAGGCTCTGGGCGCAGTTGCCCATTGCCCACCCTGTGCCCCAGGTAGGTCACCTCAGCAGCTCCCATTCTGCATTTAGAAACCTTAACCGTTAGATTGGCCTCCCTGAGCCGGTGCAGCACAACCCCTATGTGGTTCAGGTGATCTTGCCACGAACTGCTGAATACGGCTAGGTCGTCTATATAGGCCCTCGCAAAAGATTCTAATCCCAGTAGGACCTCGTTTATAAGTCTCATGAACGCAGCCCCTGAATTTCGCATCCCAAAAGGCAGCACTTTGAACTCATATAGGCCCGATTCCACTATGAAAGTGGACATTTCTCAGGCATCAGCATCTAGGGGTACTTGCCAGTACCCCTTAGTCAGGTCCAGGGTGCTTATAAACCTTGCCCCTCCCAGTGTATCCAGTAGATCCTCTATTCTGGGGGTAGGGTAAGGGTCAGTCTGAGTGATAGCATTTAGCTTCCTGTAATCCACACAAAACCTCATGGTCTTATCCTTTTTGGGCCCCATCACAATGGGAGAGGCCCAGGGGCTCTGGGATCTGGTGATTATTCCCATTGTCAGTTGCTTTCCACCTCTTCCTGGATCTGTCTTTGCATCTCTCCCTTGGCCCTGTAAGCTCTGCTAGGGGCTGGGCGGGGACCCACCGTCTGAATGGAGTGTGTCATCCTATCTGTGCGCCCTGGCCTGTTGGAGAATGTTCGCTTGTGGTGTTTTAACAACATCAGCAGTTCCTTTCTTTGGGGTGGTGTAGCACAGCGCAGACTCACCCCTGCAGCGCCTCCTGCTGGTCGTCCTTGGGAATTAGCTCTTCAACACAGGAGCGCCTTCTGCAGGCCGGTGATCCACTTGCCATTGGCCCCCGTGTCCCTCCCAGGACCCCGGTGCCCTTGTCTCGGGTACTGCCCCCCTGGCAGTACTCCACTTTCTCTGGGTTTCCCCACCCACTATCCCACTTTGCCTCAGTTTTGGCTACTGCCCAGTCTCCATCTAGCCCCCGTTCACTGGGGCAGACTGCAGTATCAGCCACTCATCATAGGCAAAGGGGTTTGGACTGGCTGCTTTTACCCACCCTCAGGCTGCCCCTCTGCAAGCCCAATCCCTAGGTGGGCCTAGGACCAGGGCCTGCAGCCTGGGGAGTTGCTGGCCTAGGGCTTCCCAGCTCCTAAGGCCTTTCCCCAGCCCTGCCTCCCTCTAGGTCCCCTGGGTGAGTTCCCCGGCAGCCAGGCCTGTCTCCCTCTCCAGTCAGAGAGAGACTCCGAGCTCCTGGCTCCCAGCCTTTATACACAGGCCAGCTGTGGCCTGATTGGGGCGTGGTGTTCGCTTGTGGTGTTTTAACAACATCAGCAGTTCCTTCCTTTGAGGGGGGGGTCAAACCCTCCCCCATCTCAATGCTCTGGAGAGGCGTCTCCTCCTGGCTTTCCGCAACCATGTCAATCAAAGGGACGGACCCTGCCTCTTCCTCAGCACAACAGATCATGTTCACATTTACCTCCCTTGCATGGGTAGGCCTTCATTCTGTTCACATGCACTGTCTGCACACTTCCCTGGACCTGGGGCTTCCTCACATCATAGGTAACCTCATTAATCCTTTCCACTACCTCCATGGGTCCAGACCAAACATCTTTCATTTTGTTCTTCCTGACAGGATCTAGCACCAACACCAGGTCCCCTATTTCAAACGCTCTCTCTTTAGCATCTCTGTCATACCAGGCTTTCTGAGTATCCTGGCTCTCTTTCAGATTCTGCTCAACCAACTTCATCATCTCCTGCAAGCTCTCCTTGAATTGAGCCACATACTCGGCCACCGGCTGCTCTGCCTCCTCCACATTACCTTCCCACGAGTCACGAACCAAATCTAGGGGCCCCCGGACCTGCCTCCCATAGAGCAGTTCAAAGGGAGCAAACCCTGTAGACTCTTGGGGCACACTCCTGTACGCATACAATAGATACGGCAGCATAACATCCCAGTCATTCTGGCGTCTATCCACATACATCTTCAACATCGACTTCACGGTTCCATTGAACCTCTCCACCAGACCGTTAGTCTGGGGGTGGTAGGGAGCGGCTTTCAGGTGCTTCAGCCATTGCAACTGCTCTTTAGCCAACCAAACTCTCAATACCAAAATTCCAATGTGGATAGCGCGGGGTTCTGACCCAAAGCTTCATTGACCTGGTTCTGTGTATCCTGCCGACTACACCTCTGTAACCATGCTGCCTTCGGTGGGGCACTTCTAAGAGTGTCAATTCAGGACAAATTGCTCAGAGCAGGGCAGTTACAGCGCAAGGCTGGGGTTTCTCCACTTCTAAAGCACCAAACCAGCCAGACAGAGAAGACTTTGGTCTCACCCCACTGGCTAACCAGAAGTCACACAAGCAATTCCCTCAGACACTCCAGTTTCCCAGTATCATCACTAGTGCCACTCGTTATGGGGACAAATGATTATGAAAACTAATACCCCAATAAAATAAAAAAGGTTCTCCTGATCCCAAAGGACCAAGCCCCAGACCCAGGTCAATATACAACTCAGATCTTACCCACAAATCACGCTGTTGCCAATCCTTTAGAATCTAAAATCTAAAGATTTATTTATAAAAGGAAAAAGATAGAGATGAGAGCTAGAATTGGTTAAGGACCATCAGCTGATACAATTGTTGAGAGACGGCAGATACACCTTGTGACTCAGCAAGGCAGGGACAGGCCTATGGACAGAACTCTGAGGCTTCCAAGCCATGTGCTGGGCAGCTTGTGTTTGAAACAAAGGAAGCAGAGGCCACATGGCAAGAGACTATAAAAGGCTGCTGCATCTCCTCCATCTTGTCTTCAATCCTGCTTCTTACCTCTGGAGGGACTTTGCTACAAACAGAAGCTCTGAACAAAGGACTGAATGACCCATCCCAGCTGGGGATGTTCCAGAGACTTGGTTTGTGCCTGGTTATGATTATGCTGTCTGGATGCATGTATCATGTTTGTATTTAAAGTTATAAGTATTGGCTCTATACTGTCTGTATTTCCAAACTTGTGCTGTGCTTCTGGGTGACACCGCAGACAGTTTGGCATCAGCACTGTTTGAAATACAGTTTGAAATACAGACTGGAGAGAGCCAATACTTATAACTTTAAATACAAAAATGATACATGCACCCCAACAGCATAATCATAACCAGCAAATGATAACCTCCTCATAGACACCTTACTTGACTTTCTTTGTACACGATTTGGTGCTACTATGGGACCTTGGTTGCAACAATGATCTATACGGTCACAGTTCACGTCAATAACATCACAGATGGACACAGACAGGAGGGAGGCGTTGGCCAGGGGTGGGGATGGGCACAGCCGAGATGGAGGCATTGGCCGGGGGTGGGGATGGGCACAACCGGGAGGGAGGCATTGCCCGGGGTGGGGATGGGCACGGCCGTGATGCAGACGTTGGCCCGGGGTAGTGTTGGTTGGGGTGCCGATGGGCACAGCTACGCTGGGGTGTGTGGGAGTGGGTGAATTTGGGGGGATGGCAGTGCCAAGGTGAGGATGGGCACAGCTGGGGCTGAGTGGTGGAGACAGGCACAGCTGTAGAGTGGGGATGGGCACATTTGGGGTGAGAGTTTGGGGTGGGTGGATGGGCACAGCTGGGGGCAGGGGCGGCAGGTGACTCCAGTCCTGGTAGAAGTGGCCGATCACCTCCTAGTACGTTTTCATCACCACCGGGCACTTCAGCTTCACCGTGGGATATGCCGGGGAGGGAGGGCAAAGGGGCAGGGCTGGCAGGTGTGAGGGCAGAGGGGCAGGTGTGAGGGAAGAGAGGCAGGACTGGGCAGGTGGGAGGGAAGAGGGGCAGGGCTGGGCAGGCGGGAGGGCAGCATGTCAGCACGGGGCGGGCACTCCTAGCCTGCCTGGTCACTGCACAGGCCACAATTCTGGGCTTCGCAAGCTGCAGGAGCACGAAACAGAGGGGCCATGAGTGACTAATAACTGCTGGTGCCTTGTGGCCCCCAACAATTCAAAAAGCTCCTCCCCCCCCCCGGCCCCGATACCCCCAACCCAGGATCCCCTTCGGAAGAAAAGCCAGTAAGAAAACATTCACATCCCGGGAGACACTTTGTCTAAGGCCCCACAGTTCCACTCCCCCATATCAGAAATGAAAATGGCTAAATGAGATTATTGCCAACAGCCTGAGCAAGAATCTACCTTAATCTGAATATGGATAAAATGTCTTTCTCCCTCCACCCTGGCTAAAAGACTCCACGGGTACCAAGGATGGGTCACGCCCGGCTTTCCCCCGCACGCTGCCTCTCTGCGCGGGGATCAAGAGATAGGTGGCAAGCTACACATGAAGCAAACCAGAAATGTGACACCAAAGAGGGCGTAATGCCTGTTACCCCAAGAAATCTAAGAGCAAATGATAACCTATCCCTTGCGTTCCTCGTACATCACATATCCCAGGGATAATCGGTCTTTCACCCATGCCAGAATCTGAACATTTGTTTGCCTTATGAGTCAGATCTACGTCCTTCTGTAACTGGGAAGTGTCTCGCTATATTGTAAGTTGAAACACTTGCGTACAATCAGAGAATGTCCAGAGCGTGTTCTCCAAATGGAGATTAGAAGGATTTGGTTCGCTGTCACTGTAAATAATTGCTGCACTCTAGAAGTAATAGGAATTGTCTGGCACAAGGAAGCAGAAATGTTAAAAGATTAAAGCCAGGATGTAACTTTGAGATATCAAGAGAATTGCTTAAAATCATAAAAACAACAAGGAGTCTGGTGGCACCTTAAAGACTAACAGATTTATTTGGGCATAAACTTTCGTGGGTAAAAAACCCACTTCTTCAGATGCATGGAGTGAAAGTTACAGATGCAGGCGATCCCTCACTCTCACAGACCTTGAGAGGCAGGCCAGGCCTCGCTTACAGACAACCCCCCAACCTGAAGCAAATACTCACCAGCAACTACACACCACACCACAGAAACACCAACCCAGGAACCAATCCCCGTAACAAACCCCATTGCCAACTCTGTCCTCATATCTTCTCTAGTGACACCATCAGAGGACCCAACCACATCAGCCACACCATCAAGGGCTCATTCACCTGCATGTCTACTAGTGTTATATATGCCATCATGTGCCAGCAATGCCCCTCTGCCATGTACATTGGCCAAACCGGACAGTCTCTACGTAAAAGAATAAATGGACACAAATCAGACATCAGGAATGGTAACATACAAAAGCCAGTAGGAGAACACTGCAATCTCCCTGGACACTCAATAACAGATTTAAAAGTAACTATTCTTGAACAAAAAAACTTCAGAAACAGACTTCAAAGAGAAACAGCAGAACGAAAATTCATTTGCAAATTTAACACCATTAATTTGGGCTTGAATAGGGACTGGGAGTGGCTGACTCACTACAGAAGCAATTTTCCCTCTCTTGGTGTTGACACCTCCTCATCTATTATTGGGAGTGGACCACATCCACCCTGATCGAATTGACCCTGTCAACACTGGTTCTCCACTTGTGAGGTAACTCCCTGCTCTCCATGTGTCAGTATATAATGCCTGCATCTGTAATTTTCACTCTATGCATCCGAAGAAGTGAGGTTTTTACCCACAAAAGCTTGTGCCCAAATAAATCTGTTAGTCTTTAAGGTGCCACCAGACTCCTTGTTGTTTTTGTGGATACAGACTAATACGACTACCCCCGATACTTAAAATCATAGAATCATAGAATCTAAGGACTGGAAGGGATCTCAAGAGGTCATCTAGTCCAGTCCCCTGCACTCAGGGCAGGACTAAGTATTATCTAGACCAGGGGTGGGCAACTTATGGCACGTGTGCCAAAGGTGGCACACGAGCTGATTTTCAGTGGCACTCACACTGCCCGGGTCCTGGCTACCGGTCTGGGGCGCTCTGCATTTTAATTTAATTTTAAATGAAGTTTCTTAAACATTTTAAAAACCTTATTTACTTTACATACAACAATAGTTTAGTTATATATTATAGACATATAGAAAGAGATCTTCTAAAAACGTTAAAATGTCTGACTGGCACATGAAACCTTAAATCAGAGTGAATAAATGAAGACTCGGCACAGCACTTCTGAAAGGTTGCCAACGCCTGATCTAGACCATCCCTGACAGGTGCTTGTCCAACCTGCTCTTAAAAATCTCCAATGATGGAGATTCTACAACCTCCCTAGGCAATTTATTCCAGTGTTTAACCACCCTGACAGTTAGGAAGTTTTTCCTAATGTCCAACCTAAACTGCCCTTGCTGCAGTTTAAGCCCATTGCTTCTTGTCCTAGCCTCAGAGGTTAAGAAGAACAATTTTTCTCCCTCCTCCTTGTAACAACCTTTTATGTACTTGAAAACTGTTATCATGTCCTCTCTCAGTCTTCTCTTCTCCAGACTAAACAAACCCAATTTTTTCACTCTTCCCGCATAGGTCATGTTTTCTAGACCTTTAATCAGTTTTGTTGCTATTCTCTGGACTCTCTCCAATTTGTTCACATCCTTCCAGAAATGTGGCACCCAGAACTGGACACAATACTCCAGTTGAGGCTTAATCAGTGTGGAGTAGAGCAGAAGAATTACTTCTCACGTCTTGCTTACAACAATCCTGCGGATACATCCCAGAATGATGTTTGCTTTTTTTGCAACTCATATTTAGCTTGTGTTCCACTATGACCCTTTCCGCAGTACTCCTTCCTAGGCAGTCATTTCCCATTTTGTATGTGTGTAACTGATTGTTCCTTCCTAGAGTGGAGTACTTTGAATTTGTCCTTATTGAATTTCATCCTATTTACTTCAGACCATTTCTCCAGTTTGTCCAGATCACTTTGAATTTTAATCCTGTCCTCCAAAGCACTTGCAACCCCTCCCAGTTTGGAATCGTCCGTAAACTTTATAAGTGTACTCCCTATGCCATTATCTAAATCATTGATGAAGATATTGAACAGAACCGGACCCAGAACTGATCCCTGCGGGACTCCACTCATTATGCCTTTCCAGCATGACTGTGAACCACTGATAACTACTCTCTGGGAACCATTTTCCAACCAGTTTTGCGCCCACCTTATAGTAGCTCCATCTAGGTTGTATTTCTCTAGTTTGTTTATGAGAAGGTCACACGAGACAGTATCAAAAACCTTACTAAAGTCAAGATATACCATGTCTACTGCGTCCCACCTATCCACAAGGCTGGTTACCCTGTCACAGAAAGCTATCAGGTTGGTTTGACATGATTTGTTATTGACAAATCCATGCTGACTGTTACTTATCACCTTATTATCTTCTAGGTGTTTGCAAATTGACTGCTTAATTATTTGATCCATTACGTTTCTGGGTGCAGAATTGAAGCTGACTGGTCTGTAATTCCCCGGGTTGTCCTTATTTCCCTTTTTATAGATGGACACTAGATTTGCCCTTTTCCAGTCTTCTGGAATCTCTCCCGTCTCCCATGACTTTATCTCCTCAGTCAGCTCCTTGAGTGTTCTAGGATGCATTTCATCAGGCCCTGGTGACTTGAAGACATCTAACTTGTCTAAGTAATTTTTAACTTGTTCTTTCCCTATTTTAGACTCTGATCCTACCTCATTTTCACTGGCATTCACCGTGTTAGACGTCCAACCGCTACTAACCTTTGTGGTGAAAACCGAAACAAAAAAGTCATTTAACATCTCTGCCATCTCCCCATCTTCCGTTATTGTTTTCCCCCCTCACTGAGTAACGGGCCTGCCCTGTCCTTGGTCTTCCTCGTGGGGGATCCCAGCTGACAGTTAGGGGCTAATATTGAAATACAATCCTTGAAATGACAAAACTTAAAAAGCTTCCAGGAGGAGGATTGAAGGAATTGGTTACACACCATCGCCATCGTCTGGAGACTGACAGGAGCAGCAAAGAAACCGAGAGAGATAAAACCAGAGCAGTCACTTGGGTGACCCCCCCACCCCCCAAGGAGCCCAGAAACGAGGGTGTATAAACGGGTCTCCAGGGGCTACAGAGAGCTGACTGCACCCAAGAGCGGGAGCTGCAGAACTGTACGTGCGACCCAATGCCCGGCCCAGCCATGCGGCCAGCGCTCTCCCCCAGCCCAGGGATAACGGGAGAAGTGGTGAGATTTCATTCCAAAGTTTGTATTTCCCCTGCTGGTCTTTAACATCAATGGCTGTGGGTTCTCTTGGTGAGTCTGCGCTCTGTAGCGAGACCTCACGTAACCGTATTTTAGATTTTAACTGCTTTATAAGTCCAAGAAAATTGACCTAAGAGAGCTTGGAAAGAATTGTTTGAAGCAATTGCTTTTAATATTCTAAACACGTCCCTTTCAGACCAGTCTGGTGAAAGAGACGTAACCAGCCTTTTCCAAGTGCCTTCAAGTCAAGTGCACCGTGGGAAGTGGGACCCATGTGTGACGGACTAAGGAACTCAGAACTGATGAGCATAAGTAAACGCAAGAAGCAATCTTGGTGGTTTGCACTGTTCCTCAGTACAGCCTCAGCCCTAGCTGTGATAATTGCTTGCAGAACTGGATTGTGCACGTAGTGCACACAACCGGCCGTGTCTCCGTTTGAGTGGGGAACTGCTGATTGCATAGTAACGTGGGGCTGGGGGAATTTATAAATTGTAGGTTGGTTAAGAACACGCCATGTCCTGACATGAGAAATATTGGTCACGTTAAAAGCTGCCCTGAAAAGAATCCAGTGGAAAGGATGCAGATCAGGCCAAGTAAATCAGCGGGGCCGGATGCTATTCACCACCGGGTACTGACCGAATTAGCTGAAGAACTCTCGGAGCCACTGGCAACGATATTTACAAGCTCATGGCTGACAGGAGAGGTCCCGGAAGCCTGGAGAAGGCTAACGTAGGGCCCATCTTTAAAAGAAGGGGAACAGGAGGAGCCGGGAACAATCGATCAGTCAGCCTGACCTCGAGAAGCGACTAGAGCCATGCATAGAACATTCAATTTGCAAATACTGGGAGGACGGAGGGTGATCACTAGCAGCCAGCATGGATTTACCTACAACACATCATGCCAAACCAGCTTGATTTCTTTCTCTGACAGGGTAACTGCTTTGGTGGCTGGGGGAATGCAGTGGACATAGTATAACTGGACTTCAGCAAGTCTTTTGACACCGTCCCAGGTGACATTCTGATAGCTAAGCTGGAGAAATGCGGGCTCGACAGAACTACTACTAAGTAGATACATAATTGGTTAAACAACCACAAACAAAGATTAGCTATTAATGGAATGATGTCAGGAGGTCTCAAGTGGGATTCCACAGGGATCTGTTCCGGGTCCAGGGTTGTTTAACATAGAAACATAGGAGTAGAAGAGACCTCGAGGGGTCTCTCGTCCAGTCCCCCGCCTCAGGGCGGGACTAAGTATTATCTAGACCAGGCGTGTCAAATTCAAATGACCGCGAGGGCCACATGAGGAATAGTACATTGGCCCGAGGGCCGCATCACTGACACACACCCCCACGCTGCCCCCGGCCCCACTCCACCCCTTCCATGAGGCCCAGCCCCTGCCCCCGCCTCTTCACACCCCTGCCCCGCCCCCATTCCAACCCCTTCCCTGAAGTCCTCACCCCAACTCTGCCCCCTCCCCGCCCCCATTCCAACCCCTTCCCCAAATCCCCACCCCTGCCCCGCCTCTTCCCCGCCTCCTCCCCCTCCCTCCTGGAAACCGCTAAGCACCGCCAAACAGCGGGCAGCGCCTGGAGGTGGGCAGAGGAGTGGGGACGCGGCACGCTGGGGGGAGGGGGGGCGGCGGGGGAGGGTCGCGTGTTTGAGACCCCTGATCTAGACCATCCCTGACAGGCAGAGGCGCTGACTTTCTGGTTTCCCCGGGGTCCCTTTCTGACCCACGCTCCACCTCAGGCCCCGCCCCCACTCCATCCCTTCCCCCAAGGCCCCACCCCGCCCCACCTCTTACCACCCCGCCAGCCGGCCCCAGCATTTCACTGCCCCGGCATACAAATAGGAGGAATAGATTCAGTAGATCATAACCTTTACAGAGGTATGTTACATGGCACATGTAGCATAAAACATATTCCAGTTATGTCATAGATACCTTCATAAGCATATTCCCATAAAGCCTTATGGGGTGCAACGTCACACACACGTCTGCCACTTCCGCCCCCTCCACAGGGCTTGTTACCCTGTCAAAGAAAGCTATCAGGTATGGGCGGCGGGTGAACTACTGGCTCGGGGAGACTAGCCCCCCAGTCCCGCCCCTTCCACCCGAGGCCCCGCCCCTTCTTCCCCTCCCCTGCCTGAGCCCCCCCCCACTGTGGCTGCTGGTCCCCACCCCAGGCTAGTGCCTCCAGCCCCGGAGCGCCAGGAGACCAGGCAGTGCAGACCCAGCCCCAGAGTGTCTGGAGGGCAGGTGGCGCAGCCCCAGCCCACCCAGCCCCGGAGTGCAGGGAGACCAGGCAGTGCAGACCCAGCCCCGGAGTGCAGGGAGGCCGGGCAGTGCAGACGCAGACCCAGCCCCGGAGCGCCAGGAGGCCGGGCAGTGCAGATGCAGACCCAGCACCGGAGCGCCAGGAGGCCGGGCAGTGCAGACACAGACCCAGCCCCGGAGCGCCAGGAGGCCGGGCAGTGCAGACGCAGACCCAGCCCCAGCTGGGGCCATGGCACAGGGGAAGAGCCGCTCACAGAGCGGGAAGGAGGAGGAGGACTGGGGGTGAGGCTGCACCTGGCTGTTTGCGGAGGCTCAGCCTCTCCCAGCCTGTGATACCCGCTGCTCGTACTATTCGGTTGGTTTGACACAATTTGTTCTTGACAAATCCGTGCTGACTGTTACTTATCCTCTCATTATCGTCTAGGTGTTTGCAAATCGACTGCTTAATTATTTGATCCATTATCTTTCCGGGTGCAGAATTTAAGCTGACTGGTCTGTAATTCCCTGGATTGTCCTTATTTCCCTTTTTATAGATGGGCACTAGATTTGCCCTTTTCCAGTCTTCTGGAATCTCTCCCGTCTCCCATGACTTTTCAAAGATAATCGCTAATGACTCAGATATCTCCTCAGCTCCTTGAGTATTCTAGGATGCATTTCATCAGGCCCTGGTGACTTGTCTAAGTAATTTTTAACTTGTCCTTTCCCTATTTTAGCCTCTGATGCTACCTCCTTTTCACTGGCATTCACTGTGAGATGTCCAACTGCTACTAAACTTTTTGGTGAAAACCAAAACAAAGAAGTCATTTTGCACGTCTGCCATTTCCACATTTTCCGTTATTGTTTCCGCCTCATTGAGTAACGGGCCTGCCCTGTCCTTGTGTGACAATGCGGTTCTGGCGGAACCCAACTGAGAGCGCCAACTCAGGACAAATTGCTCAAACAGGGCAGTTACAGCCCAAGGCTGGGGTTTTTCCACATCTAAGGCAAACCAAACCAGCCAGACTAGGAGGACTTCGGTCTCACCCCCTGGCTAACCGCAAGTCTCACAAGCAATCTCCTTAGACACTCCAGTTTCCCAGTATTACCACCAGTGCCACACGTTATGGGGACAAATGGTTATGAAAACCAATACCCCAGTAAAAGAAAAAGGTTCTCCTGATCCCAAAGGACCAAGCCCCAGACCCAGGTCAACATACAAATCAGATCTTACCCACAAATCACGCTGTTGCCAATCCTTTAGAATCTAAAATCTAAAGGTTTATTCATAAAAGGAAAAAGATAGAGATGAGAGTTAGAATTGGTTAAATGGAATCAATTACATACAGTAATGGCAAAGTTCTTGGTTCAGGCTTGCACCAGCGATAGAATAAACTGCAGGTTCAAATCAAGTCTCTGGAATACATCCCCCGCTGGGATGGGTCCTCAGTCCTTTGTTCAGAGCTTCAGCTTGTAGCAAAGTTCCTCCAGAGGTATGAAGCAGGATTGAAGACAAGATGGAGATGAGGCATTAGCCTTATATAGTCTTTTCCAGGTGTAAGAACCCCTCTTTGTTCTTACTGTGGAAAATTACAGCAAAATGGAGTCTGGAGTCACATGGGCAAGTTCCTGCATACTTTGCTGAGTCTCAAGGCATATTTGCCTTCTCTCAATGGGTCCATTGTGTAGCTGATGGTCCTTAATGGGCCATCAAGCAGGCTAGGCAGAGATAATCTCAGCTTGTCTGGGATGTCACCCAGAAGCATAGCATAAGTTTGCCATACAGACAGTATAGAGCCAATATTCATAACTTCAACTACAAAAGTGACACACACATATAGACAGCATAATCATAACCAGTAAACCATAACCTTGTCTTAGACACCCCATTTAACCCCCTTTATACAAGATTTGCATGCCACTACAGGACCTTGGTTGCAACAATGATCTATATGGTCCCAGATTATATCAATAACATCACACCTTGGTCTTCCTCTTGCTTCTAATGTATTTGTACAACGTTTTCTTGTCTCACGCTAGTTTAGTTTTCTTTTGTGCCTTGGGACTGAAGGAGCTCTCACTCCCCAGTGTGTCCCCAGGGTCCTGGTGGGGACAGAGATTCTCCAGTCTTGGGGCCACAGTGGGGCAGGGGGAAAGGAGCAAATGAGTTGTAACGATGCTGCCTCTGGTGGGACTCTTCTGAGGCTACGTCTTCACTACGGAGGGGTCGGGGGGTCGATTTAAGATACGCAAATTCAGCTACGGGAATAGCGTAGCTGAATTTGACGTATCCGAGCCGACTTACCCCGCTGTGAGGACAGTAGCAAATCGACCTCCGCGGCTCCCCCGTCGACAGCGCTTACTCTTACCTGCGCTGGTGGAGTACAAGCGTCGATTTGGGGATCGATTGTCGCGTCCCGACGAGACGCGATAATTAGATCCCCGAGAGATCGATTTCTACCCGCCTACCAGGCGGGTAGTGAAGACATAGCCTGAGAGTATCAACTCAGGACAAATCACTCAGACCAGGGCAGTCATAGTCCAAGGCTGGGGTTTCTCCACCTCTAAGGCACCAAACCAGCCAGAGAGGACTTCGGTCTCACCCCACTGGCTAACCACACGTCACACAAGCAATTCCCTTAGACACTCCAGTTTCCCAGTATCACCACCAGGGCCACTTGTTACGTCACTCATGTCCTGCACTGGGCATTTAACAGGGACACGCACAGGCCAGTCCCAGCGCTGGAGCATCCATAGAAAAAAATTAGTGGGTGCCCAGAACCCACTGGCAGGCAGTTTCCCCCTCCTCCCTCCCAGGGCCTCCCACCCACCGTGACCAACTGTTTTGCAGCACGCAGGAAGCTCTGGGAGGGAGAGGGAGGAGTGGGGATGGGGTGACCACATCTGCACGCAGTATTCAAGTTGTGGGCATACCAGGGATTTACATAGAGGCAACATGATATTTTCTGTCCTATTATCAATCCCTTTACTAATGATTCCCAACATTCTGTTCGGTTTTTTGCCGGCCACTGCACATTGAGTGGATGTTTTCAGAGAACTATCCGCAAGGACTCCAAGATCCCTTTCTTGAGTGGTAACAGCTAATTTAGACCCCATCATTTTATACGTATAGTTGGGATTATGTTTTCCAATGTGCATTACTTTCCATTTATCAACATTGAATTTCATCTGCCATTTTGTTGCCCAGTCACCCAGTTTTGTGAGATCCTTTTGTAACTCCTCACAGTCTGCCTGGGACGTAACCATCTTGATTAATTTTGTTTGACACAACATGGCTCTGCATGGCCAGGCAGAGCTTGATTCAGCACGGCACAGGTCGGCACAGCATGGCACAGCACGGTGCAGCATGGCAGAGCACGGCTCGGCACAGTAGAGCATAGCACGGCACAGTTCGGCACAGCACAGCACAGCACAGCACAGCATGGCACGGCACAGCTTGGCGCAGAAGAGCACAGCACGGCACAGTTTGGCACAGCATGGCACGGCGCAGTAGAGCACAGCACGGCACAGTTTGGCACAGCACGGCATGGCACGGCACAGCTCGGCACAGCATGGCATAGCACGGCACGGCGCAGCAGAGCCAGCATGGCACAGCACGGCACAGCTCGGTGCAGTAGAGCACAGCACGGCTCGGCATGGCACGGCACGGTGCAGCATGGCAGAGCACGGCTCGGCACAGTAGAGCATAGCACGGCACAGTTCGGCACAGCATGGCACAGCACGGCACGGCTCGGCGCAGCACAGCTTGACACGGAGCAGCTCAACACCTGGCGGAGGCTCCCTGGGCAGCTGCCACACGGATTGGCTTGGACCTGCCCTTTCTCCAGGGTGATCCCCTCAGCTCCAATCAGCAGCACATGGCTCTGCCGCCCACCCCTGCCCCAGCCCTGCACTCTGACCCAGCCTGGCAGCTTTGAGGCCTTATTGAGAAACTGAGGCTCGGTGCCTCCTGCACCAAGAGCACGAGGCTGGTTCCCAAGGACACAGGATGCAGCCTCATTACTGCAGCCAACATACCACGCCTGGCCAACGGTGCTCAGGAGAGAAGAGCCCAGGGCTGGGGCCACCGGGGGCTGTGGGGCAGGACAGAGGGGCACTGGCAGGGCTGGGGTGGCTAGGGGCTGGGGGGCAGGACAGAGGGGCACTGGCAGGGCTGGGGCAGCTGGGGGCTGGGGGGCAGGACAGAGGAGCCCAGGGCTGGGGCAGCCGGGTGCGAAGAACAGGACACTGCAGGTCGGCCTGAGGCAATACCATGTTGCACTGAACTTACCTCTCGCTCGGAGTCCTCTGCTCGGGGCTCTGGGCCAGGGGCAGTTATAGGCCTCAGCTCACAGCTCGCACACATCACCGGTTTGGTTTTCCTGCCAGCGCCCTGCCGGCACAGGGCAGGGACCAAACGAGCCGGTGATGGCGTCACCCGTGGTAATAGCAGCCGCCACCTGGGCTGGGTATTACCCCCTCCCCTCCCCTCCCCTCCCGGGCATCGTGCGCTTCCCTCCCCAACCTGGCCTGGCGTCGCAGCCCCCACCGGCCCCGGCCCAGGGTGCGGGGGCAGCTGCAGCTGTTGAGGAGCGGATCTGGGTTCTTTGCAGTGGGTGGGAAGCTGCTCCCAGCCCTCTGTGCAGGGCCGGCTCTGGCTTTTTTGCCGCCCCAGGCAAAAAAGCCTCCCACCACCCCCCGCAGGGAGCGCGGCAGGGGAGGGTGGGAGCCCGGCCACAGCCCCGCTCTCCCCGGGTGAGCGCTGCCCCCCTCCAGGTGCCGCCCCAAGCACATGCTTGGAGGGCTGGTGCCTGAAGCCGGCCCTGCCTCTGTGCAGGTCTGTGGCCCGGCTCACCCCATGGTAGGGGAGGAAGGAGGCATTCACCCTGGCGGGCGTTCCCCTCCTGAGAGCCTGGGACTCCAGGCCTCAGCCTCTGCCCCTCACCCACAGCTCCCAGCCAGCAGACGCCCCCACCCTGGCACAGCAACTTGTCCCCATGGTGCCCCCCCAGATCATGGGAACAGCCAGAGGGGATCAGAGCCAGAGTCCACCCAGTGCCCCGCCCTGCCAGGGGGGGCGTCAGAACCCCCCGGGATGGGATCCGCGCCCTAGGGACCCCCTCGTACCCCTCGCAGTTAGAGGCCCCCGTGAGCCCTGCAGCGGTGGTGCAGTGTTCGTGGGGACCGTATCCTGGTAGCGGCTACTGCTGCCAGCCCTCAGCAGCAGGAAACGCAGACAAGGGCATTAACTGCACCCTGAAGCCTGGCCCATGAGAAGACATTCGGGGAGCTCTCGGCCCCGGCGCATGCAAGGTCACAGTTGCCTCTGGATATAGATGGAAAACCTCATAGGAAACCCAAGTTACAACATCAACTGGTCTTACCCGACCAATAGAAAAGACAGAGAGGGGTGTGAGTGTGTGGGGAGGGGGGGGGGGAAGATCAGGGGCCCAGCAGGGAATCAGTCGCACAAGAGGGTGGTTTTATTGGCCACAGATGAAAAGGGCCATCGGTCATTATATCAGTGGAGTCTGTACATGTGTCAAGCAAAAGAAACCTCGGCAGTTCCCAGAGCTCCACTCACAGAACAGACACAAGGGAGGGTCTGGGTACGTTAGTCAGGGTATCGCGTCACTAGGTTTCTCCAAGTCAGACAAGACGTGGCAGACAAGAGCTTCAGTGATGTTGGCTTCCCCCATACGCTCCATCATGACCAAGAGGCAGAGTTTGAATAGAATTTATGCAGAAGGTTGCGGCTCTATGATCACATTGAAACCTCCAGCACAGCCCCACGCCGCCCCCAGGCCCGCCGAGCTGAACTCTACTGAGAACCTGGCCAGAAGAAACTCGCCATAAGGTCTATGCCTATAACTGGACACAGAAGGAGGCTACGAGGTTCTCACCCTTCCTTGCCCACTGGTATCGCATTTGACCTGCCTATGAATTCTGACTCTGCAATGGAGACCTCAAAGGTTCCACTGAGAGATGGAAACAGCAGGTGAAACAAGCCGATGAGATGGAATCAAAATGTTCTCAAATCTGCTGCTCGTGGAATGAATCGTTATGGGCCGAAAGTCCCAGAGCTGCCCTCTTGCCCGGTGACCGAACACTTGCCTGGAACCTTTCAGCGGCCACGTCTACACGACATACTGTGGTCAATGCAAGATACGTCGGCGCACAGCTGCCTACATTTGTAGATGGCTCCGGCGTTCCCATGCCAGCACTGTGCGAACTCACCAGGAGTGTCTGTGTCAGTGTGACGTGCGGTGCACCATGGGCAGCCATTGCAGGGTGCCACTTGCCACCACCCAGTGCAATGGGACAGTAATGACTCACCTAAGGCTCTCTGGGAGCTACGCTCAAGTTCCCAGCATGCAACTTTCTCCATCCCATAATGCAATCTATTTCCCATTGTAGTAAGTGAAGGCAACATAGTAAAGGCCTAATGAAGGCCCAGTATGAGGCCTGAACCAAACTAAAGTAATGGTCAAGGCTTTGCTAGATAGAAAGCAAAGTTAAGCTGTGAGCAAAAGGCAGGCCCTGCTCACAGAAGTTGGCAAGGAAAGGGCTGATGTTGCAGAAATATATATTCATTTAGCATAGTTAAAGTATAAACATGGTACCAAGACATACCATACAGGAACATTCCACAGATAACATGGAACAGGCCGACCCATCCCAATGACAGGGGCAAAAGGGTAAAATGATGGATAGAGTTGTTTTGATCGAACCAACAGGTACAAGATGCGAGGCGGCACCTTACTGCATAGAGGGGTTGTACCTTGCTACGTAGAGGGGTTGCACCTCAATACGTCAGGAGTGATGTGTAACTTGTTTGTACCTGTGTATAAGAATGTGTCCCTGGGGTGGTGTCTTTGTCCGGCCACGGGGGCAGTGGAAAGTCCCGCCACTGAGCCGGGTCCTTGCCAAGAGGCATCTATTAGTAGTATGCCCGGTAGACTAAGTAATCTACGGGGAACTGCAATTGTGTCCGAGATCGCAATAAACCTGGCCGAGGTGCCTTTGTATCTTAGTAGACTCTGTGGTTATTGGGGATTCTCGTCGGGTCTGCTGTGTCAGCTATCTGCGCAGAGCTGGGGCAGCACACAGAGGGAACACAAGCACGCAGCCGAGTGATATCAACAGGAGAAAGCAGAAGCACCACACCGGTAGCCTCTCACAACACTGGTGACCCCGACCGCTGATCTGGTGAGTAAGCAAAACTGCCGTTGTAGGAATCGCTATCTAACATGGCAGTAAACCTCGAGCTAGGGAACCCCCTTATCCCCTCCCTTATAATCCCCACAGAGTTTGATAACTGTTGGACCCGCTGGATTGCCAGTAAGGGGGGTCCATATGAATTTAAAAAAGAGAGTGGGGAAACATGGACTGGCTTATGTAGAGCGATGGTAGAAACCGAGGCTCTGAGAAACAGTAATAAGAGTAAAAAAGCAAGAATTTTGCAACTCATGTCTCTGGTAGTGAGACGGCTCAGACAGCATGTTGGAATGCTGGCCAAACAAGTCACAGAAAAAACAGGAGGAGTAGAAGAGGTAACCCGGGCAGTTGAGCACTGGAAAGCCCAAGCTCTGTTAGCACAGCAACAGGCGGGCCAAACTCATGATATGCTCGAGCAAGTGAAGCAGAAAAATAAAAAATTGGAAACAGCTGTAGAAAACCTGCAAAAGCAAAAAGTGCCGTCCCCTGTAATAAATATTAGTCGTAAACAGCAGGCTTCAGGTAGCTACCCTGTGCCTGAAGAATGGGGACAGAAGTGGAAAAATGTGGTCCTAGTAAAATTAAAATATGAAACAGGGTCCACTGCATTGCAACCACTACCTTATGATAAAAGCCAGGTTCCAGTTAAACTTAAACTGAGACCTAGACTGGTGCCTGTCGGAACGGGACAAGTAAGTGCACAGAAGGAAAGAGCAGCACATAATACTTTCACAGAATTGGTAAATCAAATGACAGAAAATATGGAACAGTTCACAGAGCACATTAGGAGACAGGAGCTGCGACTCGATCGCAGGGGAGTGAATAAAAAAGCATTTCAAAGTAAAAAAACAAAATTAAATGGATTAACACCTAGAATTGATGCATTAACACATGGCATTGCCCAAAACCAGTTAACTGCAGCAAAAAAGGGCACTCCCGCCATCCATCTGCCATGCACACAAAAGCAACAGACATTGGGGGAACAAATTCAAGTTTTACAAGAGCAGGTAACTACCCCCATTCTCCTCTCAAAGCCAGGATAAAAAAACAGGGGCGCGGTTCCTAACTGTGCAGGTTCCCAACTGCTTTGACCCACGGAACCACACTCCACGCTCATTTCTGAAAATAGAACATTCTTTCTCAAATATTTTTACATACCGGTTAAGTTTGGTCCTTTATATGCTTTCTTCGTTTGCTAAACTTGCTGCTGCTGCCTGTACTTTCAAATATCTTGATAGAGTTAATCTCTCTTGGCTCAGGTCTCACTACCTTCCGAGGTTGCTCTTCAAACCCCCCCTCTCCCCCACCTTTCCTCAATTCTGCTCTCTCTCTTTGTTTTAAAAAGTTAAAAGTTATAGTTTTTACAGAAACCTCCAAAATATACAGCAATTGAAAACAGAATAAAACAAGAAACAAAAAGAAAACAAGGTAAAAACTTTACTTTAAATAAATCCAGTAAATTAAGTATTTTAACCATTCAGGAATGCAACAGCTTGAATTATTCCTAACTTTCTTTAAGATATGGTTGCCAAGCAACAGAAATGCACACTCTGCTTCTAATCCTAACCACTCACTAATATTCAAAACATGGGCGTTTTTTATTTCCATATAGCAGAGTTTTAAAATAATGTTAAATATAAAGTAATGCAAAATTCCTTGTTACCAAATTAATACAATACATTTAACAAATAGTAATATATTTTTTTTTACCAATTTATGTTCCAAGTTTTAAATAAAAAAATAATTTGGTTATTCAAATGTTTAACCCTTTTTATTTTTATTTTTATTTTTTTTTGCCTTATTTTGTATAGTTATAAATAGAATTCTGGCGCCATTTGTTGTTAATTGTAAGTTTGTCTGTATGTCATGTGTGTTGTTTTGTGTTGTATGTTGTGTGTGTCACGTGACTATTTTTTATTATTTTTATTTTGTTGCAACAAAAGTCAATTTTATACCCCTTTAAAAATGTATATATCTGTGGTACCACACTATTTTAAGATCATGGTTGGGGTATAATCATTATTAGCACCAATTTTTTGTGCAAAGTTCAAAAAGGTTTCAGTTACAAATATATGTACATATATTTCCATATATTTCTGCCTCAACAAATAATGCAATTGCAAACAAAAAATATTTTCTTATCAATCACAGTTTTGTTTTGTTTTTTAAGATTTTTTTTTATTTGTTATTCAAAGAAAAAATGTAAGGGGAAACCTCAACATTAAGGTAAAAGTAATATTAACAAAATGTTAATTTCTTTTTTGGGCTTTTTATAAACTTGTTTGCACTTTTAAATATAGTTATAAGAATGTCATAACCAAAATGTTTTAAAATAACAATTTATGCATAAAGCTAATCAAGCAATTTCAACAGGTTTCCATGTTTTCAACAGGTTTCCACCTTTGGCTCCCAAACATAACAAAGCATCATAAAAGTATACCCTCAAATACCCTCAAAGTATTGTAATTAAAATTTATTTTGGTTTAACTTTAACAACAGTGATTGTTAAAGTTGTGCTTCTAAACAGTTAACAAAAGTGAAATTGGTATCACAAGCAAATTAACTCTAAAAAGCTTGGTAAAAATTCTGTTAACTCCTTTGCTGAAACAAATTGTTCAGCAAGGGAAAGCAATACACCTTCTCATGGAAGATTGTGAGCATTTATTTTAGCCATTAAGCATTACATTTCGTATAAAAATATTAGTAATGCACTTCAAATGAAAATGAATGTCTATACAACAATTGCAAAAGTATAGCTTGTGTTATAAAAGGCTCGGTCCCTATTACCTTGTTTTTATTACATTGTAAACAAACTAAGTTAAACTATGTATTAAGTTTGAGTTACTGAAAACAAAAACAAAAAAGAAACAAGCAAAAATCCTTTATTATGTTAACTAACCAGCTGTTTAAGTTGCATCCCACAGACCAAAGACACCAAAAAAATCACACCCTGAAGACACCAGATGATATCAGCACACAGTGAAGAAACTGCCAAGCATCAAGAACAGAAAAATGAAGTGCTTTATAAATAAGAGACTGGTCAAATACATCTCGATCTACCATATATGGACAATTAAGTTAACAATCAGCTAAAAACCACTAGCTGGACCAGGATAAGCCATATTTAATTTCAACTTGGTTACTGTGTAAAAACAACTGTATTATTGCTGTACTGTTGTACTGTTGTCTTATTGCTGTACTGTATTATTGCTGTACAACATTTACAATATGCATAACCTTGCTAAACTGTTTAACCAACACACATGTAAAAATCAACAAATGAATGGCAGCAAACAACATGAAGGCAAGAAAAAAACAAAGTGGTAAACAAACAAAAAGTTACACAGTAACTACAAATTGGGTAAACAAATTGCCTGTTAGTACCTGTCGTAATTTGGGTCAGTGACACTGCATCTTAACTGAGGCACATGTTATTCAAAACAATCTTGTTCAGTGTCTGGGTACCAATACTACATCCTGACACAGCACTATTTGATAAATTGGTTACTGTCCATTCAGTAGGTTATCTGGAAGACAGCATCCATAAGAAACAACTGGATCTATGTCAACTACTGGTGTATCGCAGAGCCGTGCAACCAATGGAACAGAGAAGCTAGCCACTTCTATTTCCTGCCCAATGAAGCTAACCAGAGGGTGACAACTAGCAGTAAGGGTAACCTATAACATGAATGGACAATACTGAGTAGTAACTAATTACAATATATTTATATACAAAGGCCTCAGTGGTAGTGTCACTACTCCAAATTTCTGTTTTTCTTCTCATATACATAGCACTGTGGGACACACTATCACAATCCCTATCCAGTATTTTAAAACAATCAGCCTACTACTAATGATGAGAAAGGTGATAACTGGAATTGCCCTAATAGGAGTGTGTTTCTATCAGTGTTACCAAAGTAAAAAGACCAAAGTACAACACCAAACTGGAAAAACATAGTTATGCTTGGATATAAGGTGGTGTCATATGTACACATACATACTATACATATATGCACATACACACTCCAAATATATATGCCATATCCATATAATTCATATATATTAATTATTTGGGAGTGCCTCTAAAGCTCAATCATAATACTACATTCCTCAGTCATGGTCCCGGGCCTAACATTCCCAGGCCCACCATATGGGATTAAAAAAACTAATTGGATAATAAAATCTGTCTGCCAGTCGTACGAGGGAATGTGCAGACTAAACAGACAGATGGGGCATGAGTGTATGAATGGTAAAATAAGGTAACCACCTAACGGTGTTTAGCCCACTGGGTTATCTTCAGTCCATGCATTATGCTTTTCCGGGACGATGAGTAAACATCCTCCCCTTAAAAAGACAAAAAGTGGGGGAATGTAGTAAGTGAAGGCAACATAGTAAAGGCCTAATGAAGGCCCAGTATGAGGCCTGAACCAAACTAAAGTAATGGTCAAGGCTTTGCTAGCATAGAAAGCAAAGTTAAGCTGTGAGCAAAAGGCAGGCCCTGCTCACAGAAGTTGGCAAGGAAAGGGCTGATGTTGCAGAAATATATATTCATTTAGCATAGTTAAAGTATAAACATGGTACCAAGACATACCATACAGGAACATTCCACAGATAACATGGAACAGGCCGACCCATCCCAATGACAGGGGCAAAAGGGTAAAATGATGGATAGAGTTGTTTTGATCGAACCAACAGGTACAAGATGCGAGGCGGCACCTTACTGCATAGAGGGGTTGTACCTTGCTACGTAGAGGGGTTGCACCTCAATACGTCAGGAGTGATGTGTAACTTGTTTGTACCTGTGTATAAGAATGTGTCCCTGGGGTGGTGTCTTTGTCCGGCCACGGGGGCAGTGGAAAGTCCCGCCACTGAGCCGGGTCCTTGCCAAGAGGCATCTATTAGTAGTATGCCCGGTAGACTAAGTAATCTACGGGGAACTGCAATTGTGTCCGAGATCGCAATAAACCTGGCCGAGGTGCCTTTGTATCTTAGTAGACTCTGTGGTTATTGGGGATTCTCGTCGGGTCTGCTGTGTCAGCTATCTGCGCAGAGCTGGGGCAGCACACAGAGGGAACACAAGCACGCAGCCGAGTGATATCAACAGGAGAAAGCAGAAGCACCACACCGGTAGCCTCTCACAACACCCATCGTTTTTAAAAAATCCCACGGGGTGCTTTTCAGTCCCTGCCAGCTGCGACAGAAGCATGGAGCCTGCAGAGCTCTGCACTTTTCCCGGGAACGTTGCAAGCACAGGCCGCACGACTCTCCTGGATTTCTTCGAGGGCCGTTTGATGACAGAGACAGCAAAAACAATTGGAGCTTGGTGGTGTTCCCAGAGCAGCTGCAGAGGGTGTAGCCCAAGAAACAGGCACTGACTGTTGGGATCACATCGCAGTGCAGGCGTGGGATGAGGAGCGGTGGCTGTGAAAGGCCCCAGTCCCGGAGCTGTGTGCCGCGCTCACCCCAGCCCAGGGACAGCAGAACGAGCTGCATTGGCAATGCAGCGGGGATTGCCCCATGGGAGCCTGCGACCCCGGCTAGCTCCCAGCTCATCGGTGAGCTGGAAAATCCACTGCGGGGGCCGTTGTCATGTGAGCGTGCAGGGTCATTGTCTCCTGCCCCACCGCTGTGACCCCCAGCAACGCACAGAGCAAAGCGCAGAGATTGGCAGCACTGGGGGAACAGACGGCACACACAGCCCTGTTTTGTACCAGCCCGTCTCGCCCCAGAGCGCACCCCGCAAACGGCAATGGCACTACACACGGGCGCTATTGTCCACAGCCTGAGGGGCACAAAGGCACAGCTCCAGCTGGCGTCCCGAAGCTGCCTGGGCCCCGTATGCCCCCGGCTGTTGTGACGTTTGGGGCTCAATCCAGGCCAGGGAGGGGCTGTCACTGCCTGCCCTGCCGCTCTAGGGCCTTCAGTGCTACGCTGCTGTGCTCACAGCTGGCCCCCAACAGCCACACACAAGCCTGCAGGTCACCCCAACTTCCAGCACCCAGTTACTGTTTGCAGGGACACTACCACCTCCTAACCCCCAATCTCCCCACAACGCTCTCCCTGCGGTGGCCAGTAACCCTCCAAAACGTTGTCTTTGCTATGTAAAACCAGACAAAATCCCTCTCTCCTGCTGGGGCAGCTGCCGTGCTGTCTTCTCCCCTGCTTGGCTTACCTTACATGTAAATGTACCTCCCTTGTCTCTGCCGGACGGCCAGGCTGCTCAGACATTCCTTTGTCTCAGGCAGACCGGGCTGGTGCATGGCTTGCCAAAAACACGCCTATAACCCTTTGTACCCACCCCGCACACATCACATATACTGGGATCGGACATGCCTCTCAGAACCCCACTGTGTTAGGTGCAGTGAGTATGTTGGGCCCGATGAGCTGCTGACACAGAGCCGTGAACCCCCCGTCACGCCTGCTTGCCGCAATGGTGCCAGCTGAACTGACTGCAGAGCGGCGTGGGCACGTGTCCTGCCACAGAGGAAGAACGAGGCAGCCACCCCTAGACACCTGCGCTCCTTTGCTTCCACGCTGATCCCGCTCAGACCCCTTTGCCTGCAGCCCCCGTGCAACGTGCCCCTGGACGCCCACATCGCTATGACTGGTCAATGGCTGAGCTCGCTCAGCCTCTACTCCCCACAGGGCCTGGAGAGCAACACTTCCTGTCTGCTCCAGGCAGGCGCATCCGTGCATGGAGCCGGCGTGGTCAGGTGCACTCATGGGGGAGCTGCTGGGGGTGCTCTCAAGGCAGGCAACCAGGAAAAGACAGATGAAAAACACAGGTTTTAAATTTGGGGGGGAGGGGGGTTTCTGGTTTCTGACCCTTGGGTAGTGGAGTGCAAAACTGTACCCAGAGCGGTCACTGTCGCAGGGAATGGGGCATTATGGGATAGCTGCAGGAGGACTGTTAGTGTCGACAATGTAAGTCATTTAGGGTCTGGACTCGCCCTGTGAGGACAGGCAGTCGGGCAGCCTACGGAGGCTGGAAGAGGAGGGGTCACAGTTCTCCACCGCTATCCTGCACTCCCTGTGACAGCTCACCTTGCACAGACCACATGGGGAACAAGGGATGCAAATGAGGACAGGAATGGGGAGTCCGGTGCGCCGGGCAGCAGGAGTGAAGGGGAACAGCACGATGGGATGGTGCCAGACGCTGCCCGCACCAGAGACTGAATCCAGAGACAGCAACAGTTCACCCAGATGTGGGTACTGAAGGCTGATGAGCCATTCACACCAGGCACTGGCAGGCACAAGTGCCAAGAGGACAGCATGGCATCTGACAGCAGCCGGGCACAAGAGGACAGATCACTAGCACCGCCCACTGAAGTGTGAGGCTGCCTGACTAGAGAGAAGAGCCCCACAGAGACTGACATGTGCCCAGCTGGTCACACACCTCCTCAGCGTCTAAACCCAGGTCCTGGACTGGGGAATGCACTATGGGGCTAGCCCCGGTCTATGGCAGAGTGAGGCACTATTGGCTGATGCCGTGATACTCTGGCTAGGGTGTCGTATGCCGTAGCCGCATGCCCAGCGACTCGCTGTCACGTGTTCTAGCCCACATTGGCTGAGACCGGCAGGGCTGAGCCCCTGGGGTAACAGAGACACCGGGCCGAGGTGACGATTCCAGAGGGTGCCGCACTCAGGAGGGCCCGTCCGGGTTAGGGTTCCTGCGCCAGTCCCTGCAAGGACTGGGCGGGGCGGGGGAGGTCCCTTCCAACCCTGATATTCTATGATTCATGTGGCTTCCCGCCCTGGCGAGGCGCCCAGACACTGCAGGACCAGAGCCTGGACAGACTAGGATGGACAGGCAGCCGCAGCCCCACAGCCCATGCATCACACAGTCCCCCCCATTCCTCCCCGGCCTAGGTATCACATGCTCCCCCCTCACTCCCCGCCGGGCATCACACGCCCCATCCCCGGGCATCACATGATCCCCTCATTTCCCCCCAGCCTGGGCATCACACGCTACCTCCTCCCCTCCCCCCACTCCTCTGCCCTGGGCATCGTGTGCTCCCCTCCCCCAGCGCAGCCTCTTCCTGCGGGGCGGGAGGCCGACCCCCCTGCCCAGTGTGAGCCCCAGACAGCCGGGGGACGGGCACCGGGACAGACGGGCGAGCAGTCACACGGGCTCTCTCACAGCGCTTTAATTGAGGAGTTGGTTTGCCCAGCGGGGCTGGCGCTGCGTCCGTCGCTGCAGCTCAGCCTGGGGGCCAGCCCATCTGACGCCCGCCCAGCACGTGCAAGTGCAGGTGGTAGACGGACTGAGACCCCCGCTTCCCGTCGTTGATCACTGAAAGGCAGAGAAACGGGGTGAGTGTGCCAGGCGGGGCGAGGGGGCGGGGCTGGCCCCATGGGCAGGGCGAGTGGGGTGGCACGAGGGTGGGGCTGGACCCTGCAGGCAGGGTGGGGCAAGTGGTCTGGGGCGAGTGGGGCAGGGCCATCCCCCTACAGGTGTGGCATGGGGGCTGGTGGGTGGGGCGGTGTCCGGTCCCCTACAGGCGTGGCATGGTGAGAGGGCAGGACAGGGCTGGCCCCCTATGGGCCGGGTGAGTGGGGTGGGGCCAGCCCCCTGTGGGCAGGCCGGCCCCCTCCACCCAGAGCAGGGTGCTAGGGCAGTGGTGGGGGGTACAACACGCGCTGAGGCCATGGGGGGGGGGGAGGGCGCATGCAGGGCCCCAGCCCATGGGCGCGATGGGGAGATGACGCTCCAGGGCAGCAAAGCAGGGAAGTGCTGGGGGGCACCAGTGGCTCTCACACGTCTGGGGCAGGGTCACAGCTTGGCTGGCAGCGGGCGATGCTGGCGAGCGCCAGGGAAACCCCTAGGGCAGGGCAGGCAGCCGGGCGCTCCCCAGTGCAGGGGGTCCCAGCAACTCACCCACTCGGTAGCCATCCACCAGCCCCTCCACCTTCGCCGTCTGACTGGCCACCACCAGCAGGTGCCCCAGGAGCTGGGCGTGAGCAGAGGGGCAGGTTGAGGGGGGAAATGGGCACCCAGGGCAGCACCCTCAGAACCCCTCCCCGAGGACCTAGAGCGCCGCACCCCTGAACCTCCCCCAGAGCACCCACCTTCACACCCAGCCCGGGGCACCCCAGGGCCTCACCGACAGCCAGGCAGGGGGCACCCCAAGGTCAGAGCCAGTCCATACCAGGGCTGGAGCCAACGGCCCCCGCCCCGTGGTTCTGGTGCCAGCACCCTCTCCAGACAGCACATGGGGCTGTCCAGCCCCCTTCCTGTGCCCAGCACTCAGCTCCCCATGACCCTCGCTGTTCCCTGGGCTGCGCTCTCTGCCCCACCCCAGCCGGGACAGAGGCACCTCGGGGAAGGGTCCTGTCCAGTCGCTCTGCTCACCTCTGCGTCCCCCGCGGCCACGCGGCTCAGCCTGGTGATGGGGTGCTTGGGGATCACCAGGAAATGCACGGGGGCCTGTGGGGCCACGTCCCGGAAGGCGAGGCACTGCGGGGAGAGCACCGTGAGCACTGCTGCCAGGGCACCCACCGCCCACTGGGGGGCAAGCACCAGCTCGGCCAGGGCTGGGACTGCAGGGTCACTGCCCCTCCCCGCCCCCCACTGTCCCCTCCCCCTGCAGCTCATAGCCCTCCCCCTCCCCACAATGCCTCCAGGGGTCACATCACCCCCAGCCCTGCTCCACACCCCACTGGGTTGGGTCCATGCCAAGTGCCAGAGCGTTTGCCCTCTGCACTGTGAAACTAAACCCAGGGCTGCAGGGACGCAAGGGGGCTGGGCCAGGGAGCTCTGGGGGGGGAAGCACACGGGCGAGTTCGGGGGGCTCTGGGCACTCACCCCTCAGCCATCACCCAACCCAGCCAGGCTGACTTCCGCTACCCCTGGCAGCCTGTTCCCAGCAAAGGGGAGGGCCCAGCTGGAGTCCCCCTGCCCTAGCCAGGAGCCGAGCTGTGAAGGGGCTGGCAGGTGCTGCCCCAGGAGCAGGGCAGGGCTCAGAGCCCCCTGTGCATACAGAGGGACCGAGACAAATTAGAGGATTGGGCCAAAAGAAACCTGATGAGGTTCAACAAGGACAAGTGCAGAGTCCTGCACTTAGGACGGAAGAATCCCATGCACTGCTACAGACTAGGGACCGAGTGGCTAGGCAGCAGTTCTGCAGAAAAGGACCTAGGGGTTACAGTGGACGAGAAGCTGGATATGAGTCAGCAGTGTGCCCTTGTTGCCAAGAAGGCGAACGGCATTTTGGGCTGTATAAGTAGGGGCATTGCCAGCAGATGGAGGGATGTGATCATTCCCCTCTATTCAACATTGGTGAGGCCACACCTGGAATACTGTGTCCAGTTTTGGGCCCCACACTACAAGAAGGCTGTTGAAAAATTGGAAAGAGTCCAGTGGAGGGCAACAAAAATGATTAGGGGTCTGGAGCACATGACTTATGAGGAGAGGCTGAGGGAACTGGGATTGTTTAGTCTCCAGAAGAGAAGAATGAGGGGGGATTTGATAGCTGCTTTCAACTCCCTGAAAGGGGGTTCCAAAGAGGATGGATCTAGACTGTTCTCAGTGGTGGCAGATGACAGAACAAGGAGTAATGGTCTCAAGTTGCAGTGGGGGAGGTCCAGGTTGGATATTAGGAAACACTTTTTCACTAGGAGGGTGGTGAAACACTGGAATGCGTTACCTAGGGAGGTGGTGGAGTCTCCTTCCTTAGAGGTTTTTAAGGCCCGGCTTGACAAAGCCCTGGCTGGGATGATTTAGTTGGGGATTGGTCCTGCTTTGAGCAGGGGGTTGGACTAGATACCTCCTGGGGTCCCTGCCAACCTTGATATTCTATGATTCTATGGCAGAGACCTGGGCCTGCCCCTGCCTCACCCCAGGACCTGGCCTTCCCGGCCCAAGGGCTCCGAGGGAGCTGATCTCCCAGCCCCAGGTCACGGCATCCTCCCCTCAGCCCCACCTGCCATGCTGAGAGCCAAGCGGGCAAGGCCTCAGCAAGGTGTGCCCAGGGCAGGGAGCAGCGTGGCCCCCAGCTCAGCGGGGGGGCAGGCCCGGCTGCAGGGCAGCACAGGACCTTCCTGAATGAGGCGCAGGGGATCACCTTGTCGTCTTCGTAGAGGATGTCGGCCCGGATGGTGCGGTCGATGATCTTGCTGAAGATGGTCGGGGGCCGCTGGCCTGGCTCCTCACTGGCCTCGGCTGCCCGCTGAGCCTTCTGCACCTCCCCGTCCTGCCCCCCGGCAGCCACGTAGCATCTCTGGGGTGGAGGGGCATCAGCTCAGGGGCCGGGGCACTGCCAGGTGTACCCCTGCCCTGCGCACCCCCGCCCCAGGAACAGCGCAGCCCCACAGACACAGCTGTGGAGGGCCCAGCCCCCCCGCCTCCCACCCTGCTCGGCCACCCCACGGCTAGCGAGACGGAGCTGAGGCCAGCAGCACAAACCCCAGGATCCGGGCCGGGAGCTGCTCCGCACTGAGCTGGGAGCGGGGTGGGAGCACGGCGGGGCCCAGCTCGGCGAGTGGCACGGAGCCGAAGGCACGTCCTGCCCAGGCCAAACCTAACGGGCCGCGGGAGAGCAAAGGGCCGTGCCACACTGGCGCTCGCCAGCCGCCCCAGGCAGGCCCGGAGGGGCGCGGAGCTGCAGGCGCTGCTGTGCCGGAGCTGGGGGAGTGGCGAGCAGCAGCCCAGGGCCATCGCTGGGGGCTCAGCCCTGCCCTCGGGTACCCCATCCCCGCGCAGACGCAGCCCGGTGGGGAAAGAGCTCCTGCACCCAGCGACCTGCTGCCCCTCGCAGGGGGGTCGCGGCGCGGCCGGAGAACCCCCTTCCCTCGCTGCGGGGAGCGTCCACACAGCAGCGCTGGAGCTGAGCCCTGCCCCGGGAGCCGCGGGTTCGGAGCGGCGCCTTCGCCGGATCACTGCTCCCACGGTCACCAGGAGGTGCAGGCTGGGGGTGCGAGGCCATCGCCCCAGGTACTGGGCTCCCAGCCCCGCATCTATCCCGCAGCCGGGACAGGACCCAGGAGTCCGGCTCCCAGCCCCCATCTACCCCGCAGCCGGGACAGGACCCAGGAGTCCGGCTCCCAGCCCCCATCTACCCCGCAGCCGGGACAGGACCCAGGAGTCCGGCTCCCAGCCCCGCATCTACCCCACAGCCGGGACAGGACCCAGGAGTCCGGCTCCCAGCATCTCCCCCATCTACCCCGCAGCCGGGACAGGACCCAGGAGTCCGGCTCCCAGCCCCTCCCCCATCTACCCCGCAGCCGGGACAGGACCCAGGAGTCCGGCTCCCAGCCCTTCCCCCCCAGCTACCCCACAGCCGGGACGGGACCCAGGAGTCCGGCTCCCAGCCCCTCCCCCATCTACCCCGCAGCCGGGACGGGACCCAGGAGTCCGGCTCCCAGCCCCTCCCCCATCTACCCCGCAGCCGGGACGGGACCCAGGAGTCCGGCCCCACCCCCCCCGAATAGGACCCAGGAGTCCGGGTCCCGCGCGGTACCTGCCCCCAGCCCCGGGCCAAGCCCCGAGCCCCGCGCAGCGCCGCGGCCGCCATGCTGAGCCCGCCCCCCGGCCTGCCCCCGCCGCCCATTGGCCCGGCCGGCCCGCGGGGCGGGGCTCACTCCCCATTGGCCGCTGCCTCTGCCACTCCTTGGCCCTTAAAGGACCCGTGTCCCGCCTTCCGGACCAGATACGGTGGGGGGAGGGGTCGGGGCCGTGCCTCAGTTTCCCAGCTGGTGCCAGTGACGGTTCCGTCCCACCCATGAAGCCAGCGGGGACGTACGTGTGTGTGTGTGTGTACACACGGTGCACAGATGCACGTGCACATGTTGGTGCCTATGTGTTGTACGTGTGCACATGTTGGTGCCTGGGGGGTGTGTGTGTGTACATGGTGCACAGATGCACGCGCACACATTCTTGTGTGTGCACACGTTGGTGCCTGTGTGTGGTACGTGTGCACACGTTGGTGCCTGGGGTGTGTGTGTGTGTACATGGTGCACAGATGCACACGCACACGTTCCTGTGTGTGCACACGTTGGTGCAGGGCACACGTGCAGGCTCAGTCTGGTTGCCATTCCGTGTCAAACCGAAGGTTTCGGGGCCGTGTTCACACGTCTCCCTGAGGCTCGGGGGCAGCTTGCGCGGGGGGGGGGGGGGGCAGTGCCGTGTGCCGCAGCCCTTTGGGTCTGACCTGCTGGGCGTGTGCCCCAGGGAGTTTGTCGTGTCTCCACCCACGGTTGTGCATCCCCAGAGCCGGTGTCACCGTGCGGCCCTGGGTGCTGGGTGTCTCCAGCGAGGCACCCTGGAGCTCACTGGGCCAGTCCCAGGGAGGCAGCAATCACACTGGCAGGGTGGGGTGTGCAGGAGGCAGGGGCACCCTGGGGCCACAGCAGATGCTGCCGGGCCGTGTCTGGAAGCCCACGAGAGGCCTGCAGGGCTGTGGGAAGCCAGGTAGGACCCAGCCCCTCTGGGCTGCACACGGAGGGGGGCCAGTGGTACCTGCACTGCCAGTAACTCCCCCGCAATGAACATCACAGAATTTCCTGAGCCCACCACAGCCTCTCCATGTGGGGGGCACGTGGGCAGGGCAGCGTCTTCCTCGGTGCAGCCCCCAGGGACAGCTCCCCTCTCCGGGCGCCAAGGAACCCCAACAGCGAGCAAAGTGCAGATTGCGACAGCCCGGGGACAGGTGCAGCGCTGGCAGGACATAACCCCCCAAAACATCCAAGAATGAAAATAAGTGGAAAGATTTCCCCCCTTCAGCTCACTTCCGCCCCACTGATCGTGCGCTCCACCCGCCCCATGCCCCCGATCCCGTCTGCCAACAGGGGCCAAGTGCCCCAGAGGGAAGGAACAGACCAGGGCAATTTCGAGTATCCTCCCCTGTCATCCAGCCCCAGCTTCTGGTAGCCAGAGGCCTAGGGCCACCCGGAGCAGGGGGCTGCATCCCGGACATCCTGGCTAATAGCCAGTGGGGCACGTGGCCTGCAGGGACTTTCGGGGGTTTTGAACCTGGTTACGTTGGACTTCCACAGGCTGGCGGGCATTGGGGGAGGAAACACTCCCTGGTGTGTCTGAACCCACTGCCTGTTCCCTTGCTGGGGCGAGCCCTGGCCTTGTTAGAAGAAGGGGGAAATATCCCGTCCCTAGTCACTGTCTCTGTACCGCTCATGCTTTGACAGACCCTCGCATCGCCCCCCGCCTCTCTGTGCACAGCCCTGCTGCCTTCCCTTGCCGCTGGGCGGCGGCTGGGGGACCCCCAGCTTGGGGGGCTGTGATGGCCGTGAAGCACACCAAGCTCCATCCAGGACGCCTGGGCTCTCTGTTGTCAGGGAGGGGGGCAGGTCCTGCCCGGGGGAGCTGTCACTCAGCAGGGCTTGCCCGCTACAGAGGGGGCAGTGGAGATGAGTGGAGTGGGGGAGCTCAAGTATGTGTCCATTGCACTGGGGGCCCCACAGGGTGGGAGGGAGCTAGGAAGAACCCCACCTCCCATCCCCTCCCCATGGACGGGGGCCAGAGCCCCTCTCTCGCTCTCCAGCATCTGTCACAGAAAATCCTCAGCCCAGCGGCCCCTGTAGCTCGGGCTGACGGGGCCCACAACTCGCTGCTGCTCCTGCTGCAGAGAAAGGGGCAGGAAACCCCTTTGGTGGGCAACTCTGGAATATCCTGCCCCGAGGGGCCTTTCCCACAGCCACTGAGGCAGGGTGAATGTACGTGACGGGCTATCCAGTGGCAGTGAGTTCCGCAGGGCAAGTACATACTGCGCATTGCTCAGAAGCAGGCTCATGGCTGGTTTTCCTGGGTCCCCGGGTCAGTTCCCCAGCCCCCGTGGAAAGGGCTGGGAGCCCCCCCTACTCCCGTGACCCTAGAGGTCTAGGGGGAGCAGCGCTCAGGACACAGGCATTTCACCGCTCCCCTTGGTGAGATGTGTGCCAACGCCCTGCCCTAGCTACACCCACAGGCCTGGGCTCTCCGTGCCCCGTGTCCCTCTGCGCCCAGCACTGCCCCTGTGCCCAGCTCCCCGGGGATCGGTGCCAGGCCCTGCCCCAGCCGAGCCCTGCGGAGGCAGCGGGGGAGTCACGCACTAGCTCAGCTCTGGCTCTCTCTCCTTGCTCCCGGCTGCAGTGTGGGGCCGGCTGGATGGGGCAGCCGGAGCAGGGGCCATGGAGGGGAACGAGCCACAGGCCCAGCTTGGCTTCCCACCCACCCCTGCACATGGCAGCAGCGGCAATGCCGGCGCTCCGCCCACCCTGCCTGGTGCCCGAGAAACCACAGCGGCTGACACCCCCCAGGCCCCACGAACCTGCTGCCACGTGCTGGGGGTCAGGCCTGCTCCAGCCCCACGGCACAGACAATGCCCAGGTGCTCCCTTTCCCTGTTTATTGAGTTATCTGCAGCGGCCAACAGCCCCAGGGCCGAGGGGCCAGGCCGTGGCTGCGCGGACACCGTCCCCGGAGACCGCCGCCCATCCAGACACCGCCCCCCGCGGCGGGTCTCAGAAGCCCATGCGGGGCCGTTTGCGGCGGGGCTGTGACGCTGTGGAGCGCTGGCTCTGGGAGGAGGGGCCCCAGTGCTGGCTGCCCAGGCTGGAGGCCTGGCTCGCAGGCAGCTCGGCCGGCGGCTCGGGGCAGGGCTGGGTGAAGATGGCCAGGTAGTCCCGCAGGGTTTTCCTGCGCTCCTTGGGGATGCCCCGCGAGCTCAGGGTCTGGGACGAGAGCAGCTGGGAGGAGTCCTGTGTGTCCTGGCTGCCCCAGGCCTCCTGGGCGCTGAGCTGGGAGCTGCTGGCCAGCGGGGAGGCCGGCCAGAACTGCCCAGGGGCTGGGGGCGGGTCTCCCCATCCCGCCCTCGGTGAGGAAAGGTCCTGGCGGCACACAGGGGCCGGGGGTTGCTGCTCCTCGCGGGGCTGGCCGGGGGGCTGGCTGCAGGCGGAGAAGTCACTGAGGTCGGACTGGTAGGTGACGGAGGAGGTGAAGCTGCCCGACAGGCTGCGGCGGCTCCGCGCTTGCTTCAGGCGCCGTCTCCGGTCCCTCAGCGCGTGCAGCTTGTGGGCCCTGGTCACGCCCAGCTTCTCCTCCCACCACTCGCCCCAGCCGCCCGCCCACGACGCCGTCAGCCGCTTGCTCAGGTCGTCGGGCCAGGCCCCGGGCTCCACGGGGTGGGGCATGGCCGGAGGGGTGGGGGGCGGCCCCAGGGCCCAGGGCGCCAGGCAGCCCCGCTCCCGCATGGCACGGCGCAGCATCTGGCGGGCCTGGCGGTAGAGGCCGTCCCCGGCCGGCTGCCTCAGCTCTCCGCGGGTGAAGAGGCGCTGATGGCTGATGGTGCGGAGGGCCTGGGGCTGGCTCTGCTCCGGCAGCCGGCTCCAGTCCCTGATGAGAGCTTTCAGCCAGCAGCGGTAGCGGGCAGCGGCTGCCGGGCTGGGGGCGGCGGGGCCCACGCTGGACCTGGCTTCCTCTGGGGCTGCTGCCTGCCCGGCATTGGCGGTGCCCTCAGAGAGAGTCCCTGGCAGGCGGACGCTCTCCTCGCTGCCCGAGCCCAGGGAGGCGCCCCACGCGGGCGAGGGCTGGCTGGCCGCAGCAGGAGCTGGCAGGAACGGGGGCGAGGCGGGGGCGGCTGACGACTCGCTCTCCGCCGGCGGCTTGTGCAGCAGGGTTTGGTAGAACAGGTCCCCGGCCTCGGAGAGCTGGAAAACCAGCAAGGGCTCCAGCGGCCCCTGCCCGGCAGGGGCGGCCGTCACGCCTGGGGGGAAATGGAGGTGAGGGGGCTGAGTGCAGCAGCTGGGGACAGAGCCCCCCAGGCCCCACACAGAGCTAAGGGAGACCCTCCCAGGCCCACGCAGCCCCACACAGAGAGCTGGGGGAGACCCCCACTGGGCCCACACACACAGCCCCACCCTAGAGAGCGGGGGGAGATCCCTGTCCCACCCCTCCCAGCTGTCCGGAGCCCCCCCGTCAGAGGCACAGGAAGGTGAGAGCAATGGCCCCTCCCTTCGGCTGCACCCCAGCGATGGGGGCCTGGGACTGCTGGGACATGGGGGGTTCCACACCAGGCCACCCCCACCCTACCCCCAGCCACCTACCAGCCGCGGGCGCGGTCAGCCTCTGGTGCAGCAGGTCCTGCCAGGGAGTCACCTGCGGGGAGAGGTACTGCAGGCCCTGGGAGATGGGATGGAGCCGCTGGGGGGGCCCTGCGAGCTGGCAGGCTGAATGGCTGCCACCTGGGCGAGAGGGGAGCGTGAAAAGCCGTGCGGGAGTTCTGCCCCCCCCCCCAGATCCCCCCGCACTGCCCCCACAACAGCTGAGACCCCCCCCGCCCCCCCATAGCTCTGCCCTCCCAGCCCCCCCACAGCTCGGACCCCCTAGCTCTGAACCCACAGACCCAGCCCAGCTCCCCACCCCCACACTGCCCCATTCATGGCTGTTACTCAGCCCCTCCTTGACAGACCCCCATGTGGCTGGGGGAGGGGCACCCCGGCTCTGGGGACCCCCATGCTGACATGTGCACATGCTCCAGAGAGCCCTCTACACCAGAGGTCCCCAAACTTTTCAGGGTCGCACCCTCCCCCCTGCTGGAGCCAGGAATGGGGCTGGGTTCCTGGGGCTGCAGACAGGGGTAAGGGGGCCAAGGCTGGGGTTGCAGCTGGGGGTGGGGCTGGGTGGTGTTCCTTCCGCCCCCCCCCCCCCCCCCCCGCGGGGGCTGGCCTGGGCTTGCTGGGCCCCCCTGACCGTTCCTCTGCACCCCCTGGGGGGGCACACCCCAGTTTGGTGACTCTGCCCTATGCCATCCCCCAGCATGACCCCTCCCTGCAGGAAACAGCCCCCCCCCCAGCCAGGGACTGCAGCAGGAGCAGCTCCCAGCCCCCCCCCCCATGTAGTGCAGCACCTGCCCCCCCGCCCCTGCTCACCCGAGTACTGCAGCAGCAGCAGCTCCTGCGTGCGGTGGGCGCCCAGCAGCACCTTGTGGCTCGTCTCCTGGGACCGGCCCGGGGTGAGATGGGCAAAGATGGGCGGAGCCTCCAACATGTGCTCCCAGCGCAGCACCGGCACCAGGGGGAAGCGCTCGTCCAGCACGTACACCGAGAACTGGGGGCAGGGCACCAGGGGGAGGGGGTCAGTGAGAACGTCTCAGAGAGCCCCCGGGCTGCTCCCCTCCCCTGCCTGTAACCCGGGGGGGGGGGAGAGGGAGGGGAGAGACAGTGCCCGCTTCCCCAAGACACTCCCCGAGCTGTAACCGGCACGGCCCCACAGCAGCTTTTCACCATCATGCCGGCCAAGCTGCCCAGCCAGGCAGGCCCCTGGAGCCGCCCTTGGTAACCGAGTTGGCACCGCAGGGAGCGGACGGGCACCGAGCTGCAGGTCAGGCCGGGCTCTGCAGAGTGGGCCCGGCCGCCTCGCCTCCCTCCAGCGCTGAGGGGCTGGAGCGTCGCCCGCCCAGCTGCCCGGGCACTCACCTGCGTGGTGACGAGGTGCTGGCAGGGGTGGGCCCTGCCCAGGTACATGGGTAGCATCACTCGCTCTCCTCTCTGGCACTCGGCTTCTCCTCCCACCTTGAACAGATCAAACTGGCGACTGGTGGGAGCCTGGAGCGGAAGAGACCAGGGCGCGTGAGCACCAAGGGAGGGAGGCCCTCTGCCCCCCGTGAGCCCCAGTCCCCTCCCCCCGCTCCATGCACCCAGGCAGCCTCACCCGCACGTCGAGGCACTGCAGGCCAGTGCGGTCGGCGCAGCTCAGCACCCGCGGGTGGGCGGTGAACTCGCTCCAGCGCCATGGGGACGCCTCTCGGAAGAACGCCGTCTCGGGGTCCTGGCGCAGTCGCTGCAGCCTGGGGACACAAATTACTGCTGGGCTGGCACGGGGGTGAGGGGGTGGGATGCACAGGACGCAGGGGTCACTGCCTGGGCCGGCGTGGGGGGAAGGGGAAGGGAGGACCCTGGTGTGATGTTATGAGTGTAATATAACATCTCATTGAAAGAGGACAGGGCCAGAAAGAGTTAATTAACTCACAGACTGACCTGACCTATGGCCAAACCTTAAGGACTGGTTAGGAAGATAGGTAAATGAATAGAGCTTTGAAATGCAAGTCTGTATTGTTGGACGTAAAAGGGTAGATGTTTGTTTATATTACAAGACCTGAGCAAACAAGTCTTGTCTATTGCTATAACTTTCATTCAAAGAGCAAAAAAGGAATATTAACATTTAGGAAGACACTTGAGTGAAATAGTATTATTGTCTCTATGTCTCTTTGAAGGTTGTGGTAACCTGTATCTAAATTACCCTGTGCTAATTGCCAGGATGTTTGAGAGAAGGAGAGTTAGGCCTATTGTTTTCTCAGGCCGAAAGGCTGCTGGAAATGTATAAGAACCCTGGGACACGATCCTGCTTCATCTCAGATCTGCTTTGGGTTTCAAGAGGGGGAAACCTTAAGCCACAAGGATTGAGATCCCCAGTCACTGACTGGAGTCACCCTGAATATGGACATTGGACTATAACCTCTGGACTATTTCTAAAAGGACTTTTGGCAACTACAAGCTCATCTCTGCTATGCATCTGAACCTCAGGAATTGAATTCAAGTCTGTCTGTATATTGATCTTTTAACCAACACTCTCTCGCTTTTCTTTTTAAATAAATTTTAGTTTAGTTAATAAGAATTGGCTATAGGGTGTATTTTCGGTAAGATCTAAGTTATAATTGAACCTGGGTATGTGGCTGATCCTTTGAGATTAGAAGAACCTTTTCTTTTATATGATGAGAGAAGATTTTCAGTAATCATCATCATATCTGACAGGTGTGTCTGGACGGAGGCCTGCGGCTGGGCACTTTAAGGGAACTGCGTTGTTTGGACTCTGAGTAACCAGTGAGGTGATACAGAAGCTGTTTTGGGCTGGTTGGTAAATCTAAGTATTGGAATATCCACCAGCGTTTGGGGTTTGTCTGCCCCGTTTTGTTTGCAGTTCACTCTAATTGAGTGACGTCAGTGGGCTCCCACGGGCAGCACCGTCACACCTGGGCAGAGCGATCAGCACCTCACGTGGGCGGGGGACAGCGCAGGGCATGGTGCGCCCTGCTGGGCCGGTCCCTGCCTGTTTGCGGGGGGAGGGGGATATGCAGCTCCCAGCACCAGGCTTCATAGTGGTTAGGAAGAGCCACAGCCACCCCCCACCCGGGAGCACCCACCCTCACCCATGCACACTCTCAGGCTCCCAGGTGCCTGCGCTGCCCCCCCTTCCCAGAGCCCCATCCCTTGGCCCCCCTTACCCAGTCTCGACGTTCCAGAGGTACACGGCCCCACTGAGGGTGCAGACGGACAGCTCCCCGGGGAGGTGGGGGCTGCGGGGAAGGGCAGAGCGTTAGCACAGGGTGGACCCTCCCTTGGGCACAGGACGGACGGGCCAAGCAAACGCGGTTTAAAGGCCTCCACTGGCAAAGGGCTCATTGCTGTGTCAGACCAGACAAACTCACTCCACCTCCCACGCTGTGTCCGTGGTGGGAGGGCCGGACCGGCAGCGCAGCACATCCGCGGTACCACAGCCGTGAGTCGTGCACACTGGTGGTCCCCGAGCCCAGCCTGGACAAGGGAGGGGCTGCAGGGGAAAGCCCTGGGAAGGGAGCTCCGGGCAGCGGGGGGACATGACCCCAGTGGAGGGGAACCGAGCACCAGCCTCGGGCGCGGAGTGGCTGACCTGGCGTGGCCGAGGAAGGCAGATGGGCCCCTTTCTTTCCCTGCACCGCAGAAGCAAACGGACAGCGCCTTCTGCATTCCCGGGGCCAGCTCCCACCCAGGGCAGGGGGTGGCGAGGTGCCCCCCAGGCCGGGGCCCGCGGCTCCTCCAGCCGGGCCAGCCAAGGCACGTACCTGACGGTGAGGCAGGAGGCGGGCGCGTCGGTGCGAATGACCTGGAGCGGGACAGGGGCGGCGCCGGCCCGAAGTCGCCAGGCACCACAGTGATGATCCGAGCGAACGCCGACGAGGGCTGCACGTGGGGAGGAGATGCCGTGGTAAGCCCTGGGGGCAACGGCTGCCGACGGGGCCGGGCCCACAGGGGACAGTGCCCCGGGCCCAGCGCCTTGGCCGCCCCCAGCAGGAGGCTGTTCCCTACCCCATGCACCCAGGGGCTCAGCCCTCCTCCAGGGAGCAGGCAGCCGCTCTCCAGGGCCACACGTAGCCAGCAGCAGAGCCTGGCACCTCCCCAAGGCCTCACTCACCTTCCCCGGCCACCTGCGCGGCAGCCACCTGGCGGATCCGGCCCCTGAGCTCGAACTGCGCTGGGCGGCCGCGGGCGCGGGGCTGCAGGGCACCGGCCACCTGCTCCAGAGCCACCTCCTGGAAACCTGGCACCCTGTCAAGGGCCACGCACCGCCTGCAGGGGCCACGGCCGGCCCCACGCCAGAGGGTCAGCCCCAGCCTGGGGACAACAGCCGGCCCCCGGCCCAGCCAACCTCGCAGCCCGGCAAACCTCCCAGCCCGGCCCCCAGCCTGCGGACAACTCTCAGCACCCGGCCCGGCCAACCTCCCAGCCCAGCCCCCGGCCCGGCAAACCTCCCAGCATGGGGACAACACTCAGTCCCCAGCCCAGCGACAACAGTCAGCCCCCCCAGCCTAGCGAGCCCCCCAGTCAAGCCCCCCGCCTCCCCAGCAATGGAGCCGCGCCGTGCCCATCCCATCACCAGTGACAGATCAGCTGGGTCCTGGCATCAAACCCCCCATCCCCAGGGGTGCAACAGGGACTTGATGCCCCCAGCAATGAGCTCTGCCTCCCCCAGCCGCCCCCCAGGCTGGGGCCACACTCAGCAGCCCCCTGCACCAGCCCCGCCTGTCTGCAGAAGGATACAGAGGAGGTTCATGGCCTCCCCTCCTGGGTGGACCAGGCAGCCTCTGGGGGCAGGAGCCACGTCCTCAGTGGGGAGCCAGGCCAGCGCCCCCCCAGTCGGGGCGTCGTCGAACAGCAGCTTCGCCCACTGCAGCGCCAGCTCCTCGTGGACGCACTCGGCCAGCAGGCCCGGGGGCACCTCGAACAGCCAGTCCCGGGACAGGCAGGACAACCAGCGCAGCCGCGGGCTGGGCTGGACCTGGGGGCAGTGACTGTGGGGCAGCCGGGCATCAGGGACAGCTCAGCCCTGCCCCCCGTCAGCCCCCAGCCAGCCTGGCATCAGGGACAGCTCAGCCCTGCCCCCCGTCAGCCCCCGGCCAGCCTGGCATCAGGGACAGCTCAGCCCTGCCCCCCGTCAGCCCCCAGCCAGCCTGGCAGCAGGGAGGGCGCTGCACAGGACAGACGTGCAGGGAGGGGCCCCCAAACAGCTCCTCCCCAGCCCCCTGACTGCTGGGCCCAGCCCACAGCCCCCCCGCCCAGACTGTGTAACAGACAAACCGTCCCCACTGGGGCTGGGCACCAGAGGCAGGGGAAGTCTAGGCCCTGGGAACAGCCCCCGGCCTCTCCCCTGCTACCCTGCAGGCCAGACATTCTGGGGGGTCTCCCAGCCACCCTGGGGAGCAGCACTCAGACCTGCGCTGGCCGGGGGCGCTGGCACGCAGGGTCTGTGCTGTCCATGCCCGACACATGGTGTCTGGAGACTGAGCTCTGCGCTGCACCCGGCTCTGCACCCCTTGCCCCCGGCTGTGCCCACGGCACCCGGAGCGGAGGGGAGATTGCAGTCCCTGGGGCTCCAGGGCCTGCCCAGGCCGGGCACCACTCACCGCCTGCCCTCCCTCCGGCCAAGCTCCTGCACCAGGGTCTTCACCGAGATGGCGTTTTCCCGCGCCTTGCTCTGCAGGGAGGGAGGGGACAGGCCGAGGTCAGGGAACACGTGCTGGGGGAGGGGTACCAGGGCACGGGGGGGGGGGGGGCGAGGGCACACGCGCTGGGGCAGGGGTACCAGGGCACTGGGGGGGGGGAGGGCACACGCACTGGGGGAGGGGTACCGGGGCACGGGGGAGGGAGGGCACACGCACTGGGGGAGGGGTACCAGGGCACGGGGGAGGGAGGGCACACGCGCTGGGGGAAAAGGAATGAAAGCACGGGATGAGTGGAGGGCAAACAAGGTGAGGGAGGGGAACAATGGTGCTGGGGCAGGCAGAGGGCACACGAGGTGGGGGCAGGGAAGGCGGGCCTGCTGGGGTGGGCGGAGGGCACACATGCCAGCAGGAGCCCTGCCCGCCATGCTGCCCCACTGTCTCCTCGGCGCCCCCGGCTCATCTTTGAGTGAGAGCCCTGGGAGGAGTGGGGGGGCAGTGCCTTTGTTCTGCGTCCGCGCAGCACCCAGTGCGGTGGGGCCCCTCGGTGTGGGGGGAAAGGGGGGCTATTCCCACAGCTGGGATCAGGGGCTGGGAGTCGTGGTGGCTCCCCATGGAGCAGACACAGCGCAGTGGGTGCTGCCCCATCCTAGCTCTGGGTCAGGCACAGCAGGGACCAGAGGAGTCGGGGGGGCCGTGCCCCGGCGAGGGACGCTCACCCGCAGCCGCGCCTCCCCCAGGTAGAAGTTCTCCTGAAGAAGCCGCCCCATGGCGCCGAAGGCCTCCTCGGGGTGATCCAGGAAGAAGCGAGCCAGCTGCCAGGGATAGAGGCAGGGTCAGTGCGACAGGCTTGGCCTGGGGGGACCACGTTCTGTGCCCGGCTCGGCCAGTTCCCCGTGGGACCTTGGCCCCGTCCCTGGGCTCTGCCCCCGGCGCTGCAGCATGGGTACGGAGCTGGGCAGAGGACGGCTGACCCGACCCGGGGGCTGGGAGCTGGAGCCAGACAAACTCAGCCCAGCGATGGGGCGTCAGCATTGAATGGTGAGAGATTAACCACAGAGCAATTGGCCGGGGCTGGGGGATTCTCCATCTGCACATCCAGATGGGCTGGTCTCCTAGCAGCTCCCTCGCGCTCAGCTGGGGATTCCTGGGGGGCAGGGCTCAGACTAGCTGGCCCCAGTGACCCCTCAGCCTTGGCATCTACGACAGCCCTGTCCTGCCCTGCCGCACCAGCGGGGGCGCTACGGGAATGGCCGGGAGGCTTGGACACCGGAGTAGGACACTGTCAATGGGGACGGGGAACCTCCCAACCTAGCCCCATTAGGGATGTGCTGCGCAGAGACGACAGCGCCCAGCATGCAATGGGGCCAGTCTGTGGAGCAGGGCATGCTGGGCCCACGTGATACTTGTCTGAACTCTGCCCTGCCAGGGGGCTGCTCCCCGTGGGCACAGAGGGGTAAAGCAGCTCCCAGACAGAGCAGGGGCCGTCTGGGCGGCTCACTGGAGGGTCAGACAGGGGAGCGCCAGGGGCCGGGACCATCACACCTGAAACCAACCACCCAGAAGAGGGCGGTTTTCCCCAAAGCCCGGGCAGGAGAGCAAAGGGGGAAGGTGCCAAGGCCTGTGGAGAGACATACGGGACAGACGGACGGGGATCCTACAGCAGTTGGCGGGGTGGGGCCCTGACCGGGGCCAGACTGAGCTGTCTTCACCTTTGCCTCCCTGGGCTGCCCTACAGGCGTCCGGGGCCAGGCTCCAGACAAACCCTGCTCCGGCTGGAAGGGCTGGGCACCAGCGGGGGGCGCCGGTCCCTGCGGCGGGGACCCTGGCTCAGGGGGACTCATGGGCGGGAGCCCAGGGGTCAGTTTCGGGGCTGCGTGGCTGACCCTGCAGGAAGAGTGGCCCCCGTGGGGGCCTGGCCCACAGAAGGGATCCTCCTAGAGCCTGTTTACAAGCTGGGGCTTAGCACAGGCCCTGCGGAGCCATCACCGACAGAGGCAGCTCCCCGGAGCGCCCGGCTGGGCAGAGCTGGGGCCTGGGCTCTGCCCTGGATTCCTCGGGGTGCAGCCGCGGGGCTGTGGTGGGGAAGGGCCCGAGGAGCCAGCACGTCTCACTGAGATCGGCCAGCACCTCTCGCTCTGCCCCACGCCCCTGGGGAGCTCCCAGATGCCCTCTCTGTGGTGAGAGGTGCCTTGCATCACCCTCCCCGGGGCTGCTCCCTGCCTGAGCCCCGCGCCCCTGGAGCCCAGCCGTCAGGCAGGGCCTGTCAGGAGCTGCTGGGCGGGCCCACGGGGACCCCGCCTGCCAGGGAGCGGGGACGGCAGGGAGACCCCCGTGCCACACCGCCACCTGTGGGATTACCTGCCCTGTGAAGTCCAGTGCAGCCCCCCCAGTCTTGCCGGCCTGGTGCTTCCTTTGAATCTGCCCCACGTAGAGGATGTCGTGGGGTGTCAGCGTGGGGACACGGCAGCCTGCGTGAGAGAAGGGCAGGGCGAGGTGGTTACCGCAGCCCTGGACAGTGGGGGGAGAGCCAGGCATACGCCCCCCATGAGGTGGGCTGGGGCACTGCTGGGAAGCCCCCTGCCCTCCCATTGCTACCCCGCCCCCAGGGACTTACGGGGAGGAAGAGATCAGGGGCCCCAGGGTAAACTCATGACACAGGCCCCGTCCCACCCCACACAGACACTAATTAACAAATGGGTCCCGTGATGCCTGGCTCAGGGCCAGCTGGGCCCCTCCCTGGTAGGGCCCCCAACCCCCCCTCCGCTCGGGGCCTGGCCGGGTGGGCTCTCACTCGCGTTGGGGGGCAGGAACGGCACCGCACACGCCTCGGCAGGGGCCCAGCTCTCGCCCTTCTTGCTGTGAAGCGGAATAAATCTCTCCTGGGGCTGAGGGGCACAACGCAGAGAGGTTAATACAACCCCCCACCCGGCCCGCACGACGCACCCTGAGCTCCCGCCACACAGCCCGGCCAACGCCACTTCACCCCGACCCACAGCTGGGATCCCCCCACAGCTCTGCCAGTGCCCCTCACTTCTGACCCGCAGCCCCCGCTCACCCGGCCCTGCCCCCTCCCTGCTCTGCCAGTGCCCCTCACTCCCGACCCGCAGCCCCTGCTAGCCCAGCCCTGCCCCCCCAGCTCTGCCAGTGCCCCTCACTCCCGATCTGCAGCCCCTGCTAGCCCAGCCCTGCCCCGCCCAGTTCTGCCAGTGCCCCTCACTCCCGATCTGCAGCCCCTGCTACCCCAGCCCCCTGCCCCCCCAGCTCTGCCAGTGCCCCTCACTCCCAATCTGCAGCCCCCGCTCACCCGGCCCTGCCCCCTCCCCTGCTCTGCAGGTGCCCCTCACTCCCGACCCGCAGCCCCCGCTCACCCGGCCCTGCCCCCTCCCCGCTCTGCCAGTGCCCCTCACTCCCGACCCGCAGCCCCTGCTAGCCCAGCCCTTCCCCCTCCCCCGCTCTGCCGGTGCCCCTCACTCCCGATCTGCAGCCCCCGCTCACCCGGCCCTGCCCCCTCCCCGCTCTGCCGGTGCCCCTCACTCCCGACCCGCAGCCCCTGCTAGCCCAGCCCTTCCCCCTCCCCCGCTCTGCCGGTGCCCCTCACTCCCGACCCGCAGCCCCGGGCGGCTCCAGACGCAGCTCAGCGGCCCCCCCCGGGCCGGGCTCCGGGGCTGCTGGGGGGGCGGGGGGACGCACCTGGCTCGGCCGGGCCCCTGCACGTGCCCGTAGCCCCCCCAGCCCGCGAGCGGGGCGGGGCCGGGGCCGGGGGGGTCGCGGGGGGGCCCGGCGCTGCAGAAGGCGGGGAACAGGGACCCCGGGAACTCCATGCGCCGCACCGCGCCACGGGACCGCAGAGCCCCGCCCCCCCGCCTCCACCAATCAGCGCCCGGCGGGGACCATAGAGCGGCGGGGCGGCTAGAGCGGCGCCGCCGGGGCCGGCAGGGACCAGCCATCGCGCCCCCCTGGCGGCCGGAGGGGAGACCCCGCCCCCTGCCCGGGGCACGAGCTGGGCGGGGCCTCGGGCGCAGGCCCCGCCCCCGGGGAGCCAGGCAGCCCCGCCCCCGGGTCACAGGCAGGGCGGGGGAGTCAGGGGGCCCCGGGCGTGGCTCTGCTGGGGAGCCCGCCCGCCCGGTGCCCCCCATCCCTGCCCCACCAGCCCCGGCGGCAGGAGCAGCCTGGGGCCGGGTGACGAAGCCGGGGGGGGGGTTCTTCTTGTTTTCCCTGGTTTGCAGGCAGTGGGGTGCGACTCAGTTTCCCTCGGTGTTACTGGTTTAACGAGGTGATGGGAGAGGGAGTTGTTACCGAGGGTCAGCGACCGGCCTGGAGAATGGGAGGGGAAAGCAGCCGGAGCTGGACAGACCTAGATGTGCTGGGCTGGGGGAGGCCAGGCCTGAGGCCTGGAGAGTTTCCTGTACTGGGGTCAGACGCTCAGTAAACCCTCCTGTGTTACGCTGGCTGAGAGTTGCTCCGGGCTAGAGAACGGGGGGGAGGGGGCATTATTCCCTCGGGGTGGAGGCCCCGGGGGGTCCAGAGTGAGGGGACTCCCTGAGGGGGCCCACGGCAGAGACAGACGTGCTAAGGCTCAGAGAGGTGCGGCTCCAGGAGGCGGAGGCGCCTAACCCCCAAGAGCGAGCGGACCCCTGGGAAAAGGGCTGTCACACTGAAGGGGGTTCCCCCGAGGGACCATATGGAGCCAGGAGAGAGTACGAGTGCTGGGGGTCCATGACACCCTGCACCTCACTGCTCCTGGCCGCCAGCCAGCCACTCCCCCAGGTATCCCCTGGCCGGCTGGCAGAGAGGGACTGGGAGCCGGCTACCCCATCTCATGCCTCAGCCCAGGCGCCCCCTGTGCCAGGGACCCCTGCACCCCCTCGCTCCACAGCCCCCAGCTGCCCCATGGGAGGAACCCTGGCCCTCAGCGGGACAGCCAGAGACACCTGCTTGGAGGTGGGGGTGTGACGGTGCTGCCTGTAGGAGCCAACTGAGGTCATTCAATAAGGGCGAACTGCAAATAAAACAGGGCAGACAAACCCCAAACGCTGGTGGATATTCCAATACTTAGATTTACCAACCAGCACAGAACAGCCTCTTTATTACCTCAGTGGTTACTCAGAAGTCCAAACAACGCAGTTCCCTTAAAGTGCCCAGCCTCAGGCCTCCGTCCAGACACACCTGTCAGATATGATGATGATTACTGAAAATCTTCTCTCATCATATAAAAGAAAAGGTTCTTCCAACGCCAAAGGGTCAGCCACACACCCAGGTTCAATTATAACTTAGATCTTACCCAAAATACACACTATGGCCAATTCTTATTAACTAAACTAAAATGTATTAAAAAAGAAAAGAGAGAGAGTGTTGGTTAAAAGATCAATATACAGACAGACTTGAATTCAATTCTTGAGGTTCAGGTACATAGCAGAGATGAGCTTGTAGTTGCCAAAAGTCCTTTTAGAAATAGTCCAGAGGTTATAGTCCAATGTCCATATTCAGGGTGACTCCAGTCAGTGACTGGGAATCTCAATCCTTATGGCTTAAGGTTTCCCCCTCTTGAAACCCAAAGCAGATCTGAGATGAAGCAGGATCGTGTCCCAGGGTTCTTATACATTTCCAGCAGCCTTTCGGCCTGAGAAAACAATAGACTTAATGCGCCTTCCAAACATCTTGGCAATTAGCACAGGGTAATTTATCCATTCAACAGTTCAGATACAGGTACCACAACCTTCAAAGAGACATAGAGACAATAATACTATTTCACTCAAGTGTCTTCCTAAATATTAATATTCCTTTTTTGATCTTTGAATTAAAGTTATAGCAATAGACAAGACTTGTTTGCTGACATCACAAGCCCTGAGCCTGAGCAAACATCTACCCTTGAGATCTCTAACAATGCAGACTTACATTTCAAAGCTCTATTCATTTACAGATCTTCCTAACCAGTCCTTAAGGTTCACCCATGGGTCAGGTCAGTCTGAGTTAATTAACTCTTTCTGGCCCTGTCACCTTCCAATGAAATATTATATTACACTCATAACGTCACAGGGGGGCAGACCCCTTGGTCCCTGGCCCAGCAAATCCTGCGCTCAGTGGCCTCTCAGTGGTACAGCTCGGGCTGCCCCCTCCCACTCCCCGTGGGGCCCTCGGCTCCAGCATCGGCAGGGTTGCCAGGAGTCCGGTTTTTGACTGGAACGCCCAGTGGAAAAGGGACCCTGGCAGCTCCGGTTGGTACTGCTGACCAGGCCGGTAAAAGTCCGGTCTGCAGCGCCACAGGGACCCGGGGCTCAGGCTGGCTCCCTGCCTGCCCTAGCTCCACGCCGGTCCCCGAAGCGGCTGCCAGGTCCTTGCGGCCCCTAGGCGCATGGGCGGCCAGGGAGGCTCCATATGCTGCCCCCGCCCCTAGTGCCAGCTCCACAGCTGCCATTGGCTGGGAACCGCAACCAATGGGAGCTGCAGGGGCGGTGCCTGCAGGGCACCAGGGCAGCATGCGGCGTCTCCCTGGCCACACATGCACCACCGCTTGGTGTTGCAGGGACCTGGTGGCCGCATCCTGGGAGCCACGGTCAGGGCTGGCTCCAGGCACCAGCGCAGCAAGCAGGTGCCTGGAGCGGCCAACGGAAAGGGGCGGCATGTCCTGCTTTTCGGCAGCAATTCGGCGGCAGGTCCCTCAGTCCCTCTCTGAGCTGGGATGAGGTGTAATGGGGAGTGGTCACATTCTGGGGTGCAGCCCAGACCAGTGAGGGGCTGTGGCACCTATTACCCTGTGACCCCGAGCGCCTCTCAGTGCTGTGCCACTGTGGCTCTGCCTGGGATGCCCACAGCCTACACCAGGCGTCACTCTGCCTACCGGGCAGCCCTGGTCCTAGGCTTTGGATCCCAGAGCCTGCTGCAATACCAGATTCCCACTGGCTTCCACCAGCCGGGGTTAACAACTGAGGTGACTCCACGCCCTTGCCAGCCCGAGTTTTCCCCAAAACGTGTGTTCTAAAATGTCCAGCCCTCTCCTGGAACAATCAGAGGGATATTAAGGTTCATTGGCCCTGTAAGGAGTCAATATTCAACAGTTTATTACTGTCAGGGTTCCCTCCCCACTTTGAACTCTGGCGTACAGATGTGGGGACCCGCATGAAAGACCCCCTAAGCTTATTTCTAGCAGCTTAGGTTAAAACTTCCCCAAGGCACAAATCTTTCCTTGTCCTTGGACGGTATTGCTGCCACCACCAAGTGAGTTAGACAAAAATTCAGGAAAAGGGTCACTTGGAGTTCCTATTTCCCCAAAATATTCCCCCAAGCCCTTTCACCTCCTTTCCTGGGGAGGCTTGAGAATAATATACCAACCAATTGCCTTTAATGTAAGTACAAACCAGACCCTTTATCCTTAGGACACTAAAATCAATCAGGTTTTTAAAAGAAGAACTTTATTATAAAGAAAAAGTAAAATAATCACACCTGAAAAATCAGGATCGAAGGTAACTTTACAGTGTAATAAAAAGATGTAAAACACAGAGGATTCCCCTCTAGGCTCAGCTTCAAAGTTACAAAAAACAGGAATAAACCTCCCTCTTAGCCTAGGGAAAATTCACAAGCTAAAACAAAAGATAATCTAACGCATTTCCTTGCCCTTACTTACAATTTCTGTAATTTTAGATGGATCATTTCAAGTATGTTTTCAGGAGATGTTTTACCTGCCTGGTCTCTCTCTCCATCCAGAGAGGGAACAAACGAACAGAGCACAAACAAAACCTCTCCCCATCCACAGATTTGAAAGTGTCGCGGAGTGTGTGGGACTCAGGGCCCTGTACCCCTCTTCCTGAATTCACCGTGACTCTTAGCCAGCCAGTAAAGCGGAAGGTTTATTGGACAACAGGAACACAGTCTACAGCAGAGCTTGTAGATACAACCAGGACACCTCAATCAAGTCCTTTTGGGGAGTGCAGGGAGCTTAGACCCCAGCTTGGGGTTCCCTGTGTTGCACCTCCCAGCCCAAAACTGAAAAACTCCCAAATCCCTCCAGCAGCTCTCTCCCCCTCCCCTCTGCTCCTCCTCTCCTTTGTCCCTCTCCCGGGCAGAAGGTGTCACTTCCCCCAACCCCCTCCTGGCTCAGGTTACAGCTCAGGTAACTCAATGTAACTCCCAGGCTCCATTCCCAGGTCAAATCCGCCCTGCTCCCTGCTCCGTCACATCTCTCCCCCTTGGAGACTGAACTGAGCAGGGTCACTCTGCCCAGTGACCTGGGGAAGTTCAGGGCCCCCTCTCCGGGACAACGCGTCCGCTATCAGGTTGTCACTTCCCTTCACATGGACCACGTCCATGTCATAATCCTGCAGGATCCGGCTCCACCTCAGGAGCTTGGCGTTGGCTCCTTTCATCTGGTGCAGCCAGGTCAGGGGAGAGTGGTCGGTGTGCACGGTGAAGTGTCGCCCAAAGAGATATGGCTCTAGTTTCTTGAGGGCCCACACCATGGCCAGGCATTCCTTCTCGATGGCTGCGTAGTTCTGCTCTCGGGGAAGCAACTTTTTGCTCAGGTACATGATGGGGTGTCTCTCCCCCTTTTCATCCTCCTGCATTAACACCGCCCCCAGTCCTGTGTCTGAGGCGTCGGTGAACACCAAAAAGGGCTTGTCAAAGTCTGGGTTTGCCAGAACTGGGCCACTAACCAGAGCCTCCTTGAGCGCCCGGAGCACTTTCTGGCACTCCTCAGTCCAGACCACCTTGTCTGGCTTCCCCTTCTTGCACAGCTCAGTGATGGGGGCGGCTATGGAGCTAAAGCGGGGCACGAACCTTCGATAGTACCCTGCCATCCCAATAAAGGCTTGGACCTGCTTTTTGGTTTGAGGAGCGGGCCAGTCTCTGATCACCTCCACTTTGGCTGGTTCCGGTTTTAGGCAGGTGCTCCCCACCCGGTGACCTAGGTAGGATACTTCAGCCATCCCCACCTTGCACTTCTCCGGTTTTACGGTCAGCCCAGCCTCCTGGAGTCGGTCCAGCACTTGTCTAACCTGGGACACGTGGCCCTCCCAGGTCTGGCTAAAGATGCAGATGTCGTCAATATATGCCACGGCAAAACTCTCCATCCCCCTCAGTAGCTGATCCACCAGGCACTGGAAGGTGGCCGGTGCTCCCTTGAGGCCGAAAGGCAGGGTCAGGAACTCATAGAGCCCCAGAGGGGTGGTAAAGGCCAATTTCAGCCTGGCATCCGCATCCAGCGGCACTTGCCAGTAGCCCTTTGTAAGATCCATGGTGGTAAGGTACCGAGCGCCTCCCAGTTTGTCTAGGAGCTCGTCAGGCCTGGGCATGGGGTAGGCATCGGCTACAGTGATGGCATTGAGCTTCCGATAGTCCACACAGAACCGGATCGACCCGTCCTTTTTGGGGACCAGCACCACCGGCGAGGCCCAAGGGCTGGAAGACGGCTGGATCACCCCCAAAGCCAGCATGTCCCTGACCTCTCTTTCCAGGTCCTGAGCAGTTTTCCCTGTGACTCGGAAGGGGGAGCATTTTATAGGCGGGTGCGATCCTGTCTGCACCCGGTGGACAGTCAGATTAGTGCGTCCAGGCTGGTTGGAAAACAGCTGTTGGTACAGATACAGCACCCCTCCGATCTCAGCTCGCTGGGCAGGGGTTAGCCGGTCAGAGAGGGGAATTGCTTCCAGGGGGGAACCAGCTCTTGTCCCAGGGAATAGATCTACTAAAGGGTCATCTCCCTGCTCCTCCCAATGTCCACACACGGCCAACACCACATTCCCCCTGTCATAATATGGCTTCATCATATTCACATGGTACACCCGGTGGTGGTGTGCCCGGTTCGACAGCTCCACCACATAGTTTACCTCATTTAGTTGCTTGAGAACCTTGAAGGGCCTTTCCCAGGCAGCCTGGAGTTTGTTCTTCCTCACAGGGATAAGAACCATCACCTGATCCCCGGTGGCGAAGGCGCGGGCCCGCGCTGTGCGGTCATACCAGACCTTCTGCTTCCTCTGGGCTCGGGCCAGATTCTCCCTGGCCAGGTCCATGAGCTCGGCAAGTCGTTCCTGGAAGGTCAGGACATACTCCACCACCGACTCTCCCCTGGGAGTGGCCTTCCCCTCCCATTCGTCTCTCATCAGGTCTAGGGGCCCCCTTACCCGCCTTCCATATAACAGTTCGAAAGGCGAAAACCCGGTAGACTCCTGGGGTACCTCCCTGTAAGCGAACAGTAGGTGAGGTAAGTACTTGTCCCAGTCCTACGGGTGCCGATTCATAAATGTTTTCAGCATCATCTTTAGTGTCCCGTTGAACCTCTCCACCAGCCCGTTGGCTTGGGGGTGATATGCTGAGGCCCAGTTGTGCCGGACCCCACATCTCTCCCACAAGCACCGGAGTAGGGCCGACATGAAGTTGGACCCTTGGTCCGTCAAGACTTCCTTGGGGAACCCCACTCGGCTGAAAATGGTCAGCAGCGCATCCGCCACAGTGTCTGCTTCGATGGACGATAAGGGCACTGCCTCGGGGTAGCGGGTGGCGAAATCTACCAGCACCAGAATGTATTTCTTCCCAGACCGGGTTGTCTTGCTGAGAGGTCCCACTATGTCCATGGCCACCTTCTGGAAAGGCTCCTCTATGATGGGCAAAGGCCTTAACACTGCTTTTCCCTTGTCCCGGGCCTTCCCCACCCTCTGGCAGGGGTCACAGGATCGGCAGTACTGCCGGACGTTGGTGAAGACCCCGGGACAGTAAAAGTTCTGTAGCAGCCTCTGCCTGGTGCGCCAGATTCCCTGGTGCCCTGCGAGAGGGATGTCATGGGCCAGGTACAGTAGCTTGTGGCGAAACTTCTGGGGAACCACCAGCTGCCTCCTGATCCCCCACGACTCCACTTCCCCTGGGGGAGCCCACTCTCGGTACAGGAACCCCTTCTCCCACAGGAACCTCTCCTGGCAGCCTCTCCCCATGGTCTGTACCGCCCTGAGGTCGGCCAGGTCCCTTATCTTCCGCAAGGAGGGGTCCTTCTGCACCTCGGCCTGGAACTCAGCAGCTGGGACAGGGCTGGGCACCTGCTCTATCTCGCTGGCTGAGTCTGAGGCTGCAGCCTCCCTGAGCCGTGTCCCTGGGTAATCCCTCTCTACCAGGTTAGGGTCCTACGCCTCGGGCAAGGTCAGGGCACAGTGTCCCTCGCTGGCTCTGACTACGAGTCACGACAGGGCACCCTGGGGGTGGCTTGGCCAGTCCTCCAGGTCCCCCCCGCCCCATCAACACCTCAGTGGGCAAATGGTGGTGCACCCCCACATCCTTGGGGCCCTCCTTGGCCCCCCACTTCAGGTGTACTCTCGCCACAGGCACTTTGAATGGGGTCCCGCCCACCCCCGTCAGGGTCAGGTAGGTGTCAGGCACCACCCGATCTGGGGCCACCACCTCGGGCCGGGCCAGCGTCACCTCTGCACCCGTATCCCAGTATCCATTGACCTTCCTCCCATCCACCTCCAGGGGAACAAGGCACTCTCTCCGGAGGGACAGCCCCGCGCCCACCGTATAAACCAAAAACCCTGAGTCTGGAGCATCCAGCCACCCAGAGGAGCTGGCCTGGAGCTCTCCTCCCTCCTTAGCAGGTGGTACTCTGCCAGCCCCCCTTCCCTGGGAATGCTGCCCCTCGTCCGGCTGGGTCTCTACCCAGTCAACCCTCTGTGGTTTGGGTCCGCTCAGTCTGTCCCTGAGCCTGGGGCACTGGGCCCATATATGATCTCTCTGGCCACAGTGATAGCAGCCCATGTCCCGGGGGTCCCCTTGAGTGGGTCGGATGGACCTGACGCTGGATGTTCCCGTTTGGTGGGGGTTCTCCGTATTTCCTCGCTGGGTGGTCCCATGGTGACTCTCTCTCTGCGTTGTGGCGGGCCTGTTCCTTTGGGACTCCTCCCTGTTATCCCCGCCCGACTGTTCACAAACTCATCGGCCAGCTGGCCTGCGTGCTGCGGGTTCTCTGGCTTTTGGTCCATCAACCATCGCCTCAGGTCGGATGGGCACTGCTCATACACATGCTCCAGTACGAATAGGTCAAGCTGGTCCTCCTTAGTTTGGGCCCCAGCTGTCCACTTGCGGGCATACCCCTGTGCCCGATTGGCTAGTTGTAGGTATGTGACCTCACGGGTTTTACGCTGACTCCGGAACCTTTTCCGGTACATCTCAGGAGTTAGCCCAAACTCGCGGAGCAGGGCCTTTTTGAACAGTTCGTAGTCCCCTGTCTCCGCCCCTTTCAGTCGGCTGTACACCTGCCTGGCTGTGGAGTCCAGTGAGGGGATGAGAAACTGGAGCCTGTCTGCAGGGTCAACCTGGAGCAGCTCGCAGGTATTCTCAAAGGCCGTCAGGAAGGTATCCATGTCGTCCCCCTCCTGACGCTGGGCCAGGAAGCACTTATCAAAGCTCTTTGCAGTCTTGGGTCCCCCCTCGCTCAGCGCAGCCGGGACCCCACTGCTCCTCAGCCTGGCCAGTTCCAGCTCATGCTGACGTTGTTTCTCCTCTTCCTGCTCCTGCTGACGTTATTTCTCCTCATGCTGACGTTGTTTCTCCTTCTCTTCCCGCTCCTGCTTCAGTTCTTGCTGCCTTAACTCGAGTTCTTTCAGTCTCAGCTCTCTGTCATATTCCAATCGCATCCGCTCCCGGGACGGGGAGCTCCGCCGGGACGATCCCCTGCTGGCTGCCGGGGTCAGGGCGCCCTTGGTATTCACTGGGCTTCCCCCAACCCCTCCCCTAGGCACAGGTAGGCAGGGTCTCGGGATGTCCTCGGCAGCAGTCTGACCCCTCCCAGCCATGTCAGGCCCCGGGGCCCACGCTGCATCCGCCGGGCGGCTTCCCTCAGGGACAGGGCTCAGTTCATCCAAGCGATCCCTCTCCTCCAGCTGGGCAATGAGCTGTTCTTTGGTGGACCTCCCAATGCGCAGCCCCCTCTGCCTGCACAGCTCCACCAGGTCGCTCTTAAGGCGTTTAGCATCCATCCTCCTGCTGGCCACTCGCCGGCCTGTGCTCTCCGCTTTCCACCGTTCCCGGGGGACCCCTAGTGTGTCAGCCCTTCTTCAGGTCACCCCCTCTCTGCCAGGGTCGAGCTGCAGACTCCTCCGCCCCGGGACCGCTCGCTGCAACCCCCCGGGGGACCCTGTTACTGCAAGAGTCCTTCTCTCTGGTCACACACTCCCAGGGGTTAATCGCCCCCTGAAACTGTCTCTCTCCGACTCTTCAGCCGACCTGGTCCCCGTCGATTCCCCTTCGTTTTACTGCTCCCCAGTCACTTACTGCAGGAAGCATCGTCCACGGGGTGCAGTAGATCCCACCTCTGCCACCAGGTGTCACGGAGTGTGGGGGACTCAGGGCCCTGCACCCCCGGCTTCCTACGATTCACCGTGACTCTCAGCCAGCCAGTAAAGCAGAAGGTTTATTGGGTAACAGGAACACAGTCTACAGCAGAGCTTGTAGATACAACCAGGACCCCTCAATCAAGTCCTCTTGGGGAGCGCAGGGAGCTTAGACCCCAGCTTGGGGTTCCCTGCGTTGCACCTCCCAGCCCCAAACTGAAAACTCCCAAATCCCTCCAGCAGCTCTCCCCCCTCCCCTCTGCTCCTCCTCTCCTTTGTTCCGTCTCCCGGGCAGAAGGTGTCACCTCTCCCACCCCCCCTCCTGGCTCAGGTTACAGCTCAGGTAGCTCAATGTAACTCCCAGGCTCCATTCCCAGGTCAAATCCTCCCCGCTCCGTGCTCCGTCACAGAAAGTATCTTCTTTCCTTATTGGTCCTTTTGGTCAGGTGCCAACCAGGTTATTTGAGCTTCTTATCCCCTTACAGGTAAAGATTCAGTACAGCTACCCAGGAGGGATTTTAGGGTACCCTTATCTGTATGTATATGACAATTACTTTAACTGGAACTACCAAACAGTTCAGTTCAAACACAGCACCGGGCTGGTTTGGATTCAAAACAAAACAAAAGAAGACAGGATCTGAAGTGAATTCAAGTCTAAGAGCTAAAGTTAGAGATGGTTACCAGCAAATAAAAGTGAAAACATGCATCTGATAGTCTGAAACGTAACCTAGCAAGTTTTGGCTCCAGGCTTTGTTTAAGCTGGTCCCCCCCCCCCCCCCCAGTCTTCCAGCAAGATGGTGATGGACCTGCTCCTCACTCCAGGTCTCTCCCAGGAAACCAAAAGTGCTGGGGCCTTTTTCTTCTTAGGTGAAAGAGAGAGAACTGGGGGTTCTCTGCCTCCTGCTTTTATAATTCAGTGAACCTATGAAGTGATTCTTCTGCAGGTTACCCTCAAAGTAAAGTTCATTCAAGCTGTGAGGAAGGCAACATGGAGTCTGGTGGGGAAGGGAGCTCTGTACTATTTCTTCCCTTACTTGAGTTTGCTGAAATGCAGATTGTTCCGTTCCCAGCCCTCTCCTACCCCTGCTGTCTGGAAGACCCTGTTCACTACATATGTCAATGGCGGTAAACACACATTCCTTCGTCGGGGATAGGCCAGTTTGACAACCTTTGCCTTGGCAGGGCGGCCTGGTTTGAACATGTGCTAATAACATCGTACAGGGGGAATTCATATACTGGTGCTACAGACATTTCTCCATGATATTATTGACCAGCAGGTTATTAGTTTTCAAATGCTACCCCCAAGGTATATGTCATACGCAGATGTTCACAGTGGTGTGCAGGGTGTGAATACAAGGGTGTTTTGGTCGCAGGAGTGAAATAGGATGCTAAACTGCATTATAGTGTTCAGCCAGCAGGTGGTGCTGTGTATATAATGCCTTATTTAAATGATGCTCAGCCCTACCTGGCCGGGCATTAAAGGATCTCATGAGGAACACAGCTGGTCTGTAAGCAAGCCCTGTCGCCAGCCGGTATCTGGGACAGAGGAACATGGCGTGGTGTCAGGAGTAAACTAAGAACAGGAACAAAGGTTGCAGGATCTCATCAACAGGCCACTTTTCAGTGCTCCAGAACTTCAGCTTTGACAAACCTTCCCAGTGGACAGACTGGATGCCATATATTGCAAGATTCTGAACTGCAAACAAACTCCACCAAAACACTGAAGATAGACAGGTTTCAGAGTAGCAGCCGTGTTAGTCTGTATCCGTAAAAAGAACAGGAGTACTTGTGGCACCTTAGAGACTAACAAATTTATTAGAGCATAAGCTTTCGTGGACTACAGCCCACTTGGTTTGCATCCGAAGAAGTGGGCTGTAGTCCACGAAAGCTTATGCTCTAATAAATGTGTTAGTCTCTAAGGTGCCACAAGTACTCCTGTTCTTTTGAAGATATACAGGTATCTTTTAAAATTTATGCTATGGGGAAGCCTGCAAAGGACGTCTTTAAATCCTTTGACTTTACTGAAGACAGTTACAAAGATGACTATGAAAAGATTCCTGCTATGTTTGATTCATACTTTATACTGCAGAGAAATGTGGTCTATGAAAAAGTATGTGTGACAGTGTACCCCATAAGGCTTTATGGGGGGGGTGTTTATAAATGTATGTAGGACATAACTGGAATATGTTTTGTGCTGCCTGTGCCATGTAACATATCTCCGTAAAGGTTATGATCTACTATATCTATTCATCCTATTGGTACATATATATCATTTTCTACTCAAGGTTAAGAATATGGGCTGTATGCTGGCTTGGTTTCTAAGTAAGCTTTGGGAGGCATTTGGTCAGCTTCTTTAGGAAGGAATTCGCCAGGTTAAGTACCTGATCAGGAAACACTTGGGGAACAATGCATCTTGGAATGCTCCAATCCACATGAGAAGTCTTCCTGGAGACATGCAAGATGCCATGTGGACAATGGCTTCGGCCTGTAAAGACTGAGTCATGCAGGGACATGTGACTTGCCCAGGTGTCTCCAGAACTCCATCTTGGAGCTGGACTTTGCATAGGAGGGAGGAGGGGGGTCTCCACCCACAAGAGAGAGTCTATTTAAACCCATGGGAGACCCCTCCATTTTGGTCTTCAGCTGGCTAAGGAAGGAGCCTCTCCATCCCCCCAGGATACTTGAAGGGAACTGAAACAAATGACAGTAACTACAGGGGGTGTGAGTGATTGCTGGACCCAGGCTAAAAGGAGATTAGTCTGTAAAAGGGAGTGCTCTGGAACTGGTGAGGAAATTATCTGTATTTAGTTTGATAAGACATAGATTTGCGCATTTTATTTTATTTTGCTTGGTGACTTACTTTGTTCTGTCTGTTACTACTTGGAACCACTTAAATCCTACTGTCTGTATTTAATAAAATCACTTTTTATTTAGTAATTTACTCAGAGTATGTATTAATACCTGGGGGAGCAAACAACTGTGCATATCTCTCTATCAATGTTCTAGAGGGCGAACAATTTATGAGTTTGCCCTGCATAAGCTTTATACAGGGTAAAACGGATTTATTTGGGTTTAGACCCCATTGGGAGTTGGGCATCTGAGTGCTAAAGACAAGCACACTTCTGTGAGCTGTTTTCAGGTAACTTGCAGCTTTGGGACAAGTGATTCAGACCCTGGGTCTGTGTTGGAGCAGACGGGAGTGTCTGGCTCAGCAAGACGGGGCTGGAGTCCTGAGCTGGCAGGGAAAACAGAAGCAGGGGTAGTCTTTTGCACATCAAGTGGCAGCTCCCAAGGGGGTTTCTGTGATCCAACCTGTCACAGTGGAGTAGTCGAGCAGGGTCTGTGCGCAGCTGATTGCTTTGAGATACTGGTAGTGATTTTAAGTGAGTTTTAAGTGTGGTTGCTGGAGAAGAGACAAAGTGGTTACTTGTTTGTTATTTTCTGTTTGCTTATTTCGGGCAAGGGAAGTAGGGACAGAAAAGGAAGCAAAATAAGTAAGACGGAAGATCAGAAGAAACTAAAACTGCACAGGGTACAAATTGCCCAGAAAAGCTGAACGCTGGTGTGACAATGCGGTTCTGGCGGAACCCAACTGAGAGTGCCAACTCAGGACAAATTGCTCAAACAGGGCAGTTACAGCCCAAGGCTGGGGTTTTTTCCACCTCTAAGGCAAACCAAACCAGCCAGACTAGGAGGACTTCGGTCTCATCCCACTGGCTAACCACAAGTCTCACAAGCAATCTCCTTAGACACTCCAGTTTCCCAGTATTACCACCAGTGCCACTCGTTATGGGGACACATGGTTATGAAAACCAATACCCCAGTAAAAGAAAAAGGCTCTCCTGATCCCAAAGGACCAAGCCCCAGACCCAGGTCAATATACAAATCAGATCTTACCCACAAATCACGCTGTTGCCAATCCTTTAGAATCTAAAATCTAAAGGTTTATTCACAAAAGGAAAAAGATAGAGATGAGAGTTAGAATTGGTTAAATGGAATCAATTACATACAGTAATGGCAAAGTTCTTGGTTCAGGCTTGCAGCAGCGATAAAATAAACTGCAGGTTCAAATCAAGTCTCTGGAATACATCCCCCGCTGGGATGGGTCCTCAGTCTTTCGTTCAAAGCTTCAGCTTGTAGCAAAGTTCCTCCAGAGGTAAGAAGCAGGATTGAAGACAAGTTGGAGATGAGGCATCAGCCTTATATAGTCTTTTCCAGGTGTAAGAACATCTCTTTGTTCTTACTGTGGAAAATTACAGCAAAATGGAGTCTGGAGTCACATGGGCCAGTCCCTGCATACTTTGCTGAGTTACAAGGCGTATCTGCCTTCTCTCAATGGGTCCATTGTATAGCTGATGGTCCTTAATGGGCCATCAAGCAGGCTAGGCAGAGCTAATCTCAGTTTGTCTGGGATGTCACCCAGCAGCATAGCATAAGTTTGAAGTACAGACAGTATAGAGCCAATATTCATAACTTCAACTACACAATTGATACACACATATAGACAGCATAATCATAACCAGTAAACCATAACCTTGTCCTAGACACCCCATTTGACCCCCTTTATACAAGATTTGGTGCCACTACAGGACCTTGGTTGCAACAATGATCTATATGGTCACAGATTGCGCATTTTATTTTATTTTACTTGGTGACTTACTTTGTTCTGTCTGTTACTACTTGGAACCACTTAAATCCTACTGTCTGTATTTAATAAAATCACTTTTTATTTAGTAATTTACTCAGAGTATGTATTAATACCTGGGGGAGCAAACAGCTGTCCATATCTCTCTATCAGTGTTATAGAGAGCGAACAATTTATGAGTTTGCCCTGCATAAGCTTTATCCAGGGCAAACGGATTTATCTGGGTTTAGACCCCATTGGGAGTTGGGCATCTGAGTGCTAAAGACAAGCACACTTCTGTGAGCTGTTTTCAGGTAACTTGCAGCTTTGGGGCAAGTGATTCAGACCCTGGGTCTGTGTTGGAGCAGACGGGAGTGTCTGGCTCAGCAAGACAGGGTGCTGGAGTCCTGAGCTGGCAGGGAAAACAGAAGCAGGGGTAGTCTTTGCACATCGGGTGGCAGCTCCCAAGGGGGTTTCTGTGATCCAACCCGTCACAGTGGCGTAGTCGAGCAGGGTCTGTGCACAGCTGATTGCTTTGAGATACTGGTAGTGATTTTAAGTGAGTTTGAAGTGTGGTGGCTGGAGAACAGACAAAGTGGTTACTGGTTTGTTATTTTCTGTTTGCTTATTTCGGGCAAGGGAAGAAGGGACAGAAAAGGAAGCAAAATAAGTAAGACGGAAGATCAGAAGTAACTAAAACTGCACAGGGTACAAATTGCCCAGAAAAGCTGAACGCTGGGCACTGTGAAAGTCTCTGGTAACTAAGAATCCCCTGAGCTGAGTGCATCTCAGTTCCAGTGAACTGCAGAGGGGTTGTGGCCCAGCACAAGAGAGCAGGACAGTGAGTACTAGTGACGCTGCTAATAAACTAAAGCTGGCCAGGCTGGAAGCAAAAGAGAAAGAAAATGAACATAAGAGACGGCTGGAACTAAGACAATTAGAAATTAGTGGCGTGGAGGCAGAACATGCAAGGGAAGAGGCTGCCCACAAGAGAGCTATGGAAGTCGAGGCAGCGAGGGCGGAGGCAGAGGCAGCGAGGGAGGCAGCGAGAGTGGAGGCAGAGGCAGCGAGGGCGGCAGCGAGGGCGGAGGCAGAGGCAGCGAGGGAGGCAGCGAGGGCGCGAGCGGCGGCGGAGGCAGAGGCAGCTGCCCACGAGAGGGCTATGGAGGCCCAGAGGGAGGCCCAGAAACATGAACTGGCTGTTATGGAGTCGAGGAGACAAAACCCTCCCCCTGCTGGCTCCACTTCCCCAAAAATCCACAAATGGGAGCGGCTATGTCCACAGTATGATGAGTCCAGCGATATCGCCGAATATTTCATCACCTTTGAGAGACTGTGCCCCCTCCATGCCATCGCTGAAGATCAGAGGATGACCACATTGATAGCAAAATTGACTGGCAGAGCTCTGGACATATTCAATAAGATGCCTATTGATGATGCTTCAAACTATGGTAAATTTAAGGAACTGGTTTTGAAACAGTTTCAGGTTACACCTGAAACCTACAGGGGCCTTAAGAGGGGATCTGGATTAAGTAATGTGGCTTATGCCAATGAAATGGGAGATTTGGTAGATAAATGGGTGCGGGGGAGAGGCATTACCAGCTTTGAAGGGATGTGTGATCTAGTTACTCAGGAACATTTCCTGAATATGTGCAGCGATGAGGTAAAACAGTATTTGTGGGACAAAAAGGTAAATGCAGTGGGTGAATTAGCTGGGTATGCAGACTCTTATGAACAAGTACAAGCTGCAATCAAACACAAACCACTGGCAGAAGGGTATAAGGTTGGGGGAAAGCAGAATCACCGTTTTACCCCTGGGTCTGGGAAAAAGGAGGCTGGGCGGTCACCCCCCCATTCCCCTGGTACTCGTCCCAAATTTCCTGTGCAAGCAGAGGAGCCCAAGAGGTGCTATCGTTGTAAGTCCACTGAGCACCTGAGGAATAAGTGTCCCTTACTGAGTGAAGCTGCGGCTTCTCAGAGCCAGGCTGTGGCCTCTTTCCACACAGGATTTGTAAAGCTTGCTTCCACACAACCAAGCAATGAGCATATGCATGCTGTTAAATTGAATGGTCAAATGCTTCTGGGATTAAGGGACACGGGTGCTGAGATTTCTGTGGTCAGGAGGGACCTAATCCAGGAGAAGGATCTGTTGCCAGGTAAAATGGCAGAATTAGAGCTGGTCGGGGGTTACAGAGTCCTTGCACCTTTAGCTAAAGTACACATGCAAACTCGGGATTTGCAGGCTGAGCTGACTGTTGCCACGGTGGCACACAATTTTGCACCGTTTCTACTGGGGAATGATTTCTTCAGTGTGGCAGAATCTGTCCCAGGGTTGGTGAGCAGTGAGAAGGAATCTTGTGCTAAAAGCCCCGGGGGGGGGGGGGGCGAAGTCACACGGACTGCTGGGGGAATAGGAGAGTGTCTCTTAGATTCCTCCGAAGAAGTGGGCTGTAGTCCACGAAAGCTTATGCTCTAATAAATTTGTTAGTCTCTAAGGTGCCACAAGTACTCCTGTTCTTTTTGCGGATACAGACTAACACGGCTGCTACTCTGAAACCGGTCTTAGATTCCTCGGCAGCAGTAAAGGATGCAGCTTCGGGGGCAGGGCTGGTTGTAGCCGGTTCCTATAGCCCCGGGGCTATAGCTCCTGTCCCGTAATCATCTCCCCGGGGGAGGGGGATGTACCACCTTGTAGCAAGGAGGCCACCACAGCTGCTGACTGCCAGGAAGTTGCAGGTCAGCAGGGGGCCGGGCCTGCCCTGGGGTGCACAGAGGCGTGTGTCCCAAAGGTGGAAGTTGGGGTCCTGGGGACCGCTGTGGTGGGAACAGGCCCCAAGGACTCTATAGCTGAGTGCCAGCCCAACCCGAGTGGAAGGGGAGGGATTTTGCTGGCCAGTGAGAGGTCTGTCGTAGCTGGTAGCTGTGAGTCCACAGCTGGGGCAGGATCACCTTCCCTTTCAGGGGACACAAGAGTGTCGGACCCAGAGGGGAGCCCAAAGAGGGAAGCCCAGATGGAAGGTCGGGGGGGGGGGGGTCAGAGAGTCCGCCCACCTTTTGTAGGGAGGGGCTTTCCCAGGAGGAGGGTGAAAAGTCTGCATTCGAAATGCCACCCCCTCTCCTGGGGATCAGGTTTCAAGGGAAACCTGGGGGTCGGGGCTCCGGGATGAGGGGGTCCATCCAGCTGACATGTTGAGAACAGAAAGTGGGGTGCCCAAAGGGGTCCAGAGCACCCCAGGGAAAGCTGTTGTTCTTGGTACACTTGCAAGAGATAAAACTCTCTCTCCAAGGGGGGGGGGGAGAATCTCTGCATGGGAGGAACTTCACAAGGGAGGGGGGCCCAGCCCAGAGAAACTCCAGAGGGAGGGGCCGAGGGCAGGCATGGTTGTAGTACACCCTTTCCTGGCCAAAGACCCAAGCACATGCCCGAACTAGAAGTCTTCCCCAAAGAGGCAGAGGAATCTGCATCTGAGGGTCTACCAGAGGGCACAGAGAACTGGGAAAATGCAATAGATGCTAAACAAGTCAAATTGAGTGAACGAAGCCTGTCCACTGTAGATTTGCTGTTAACCTTGTGTCTTTTGCTAGTTCACCTATGGGATAAAACAAAAGAATTCACACTAGTGGTAAACCCTTTAAAGATGTGGGACACACCTAATTTGTGGAATAAGCTGTTATACATGCTGGGGATGGTGACAAGACGGCCCCACCAGCATGTTACTTTACAGCCCAGACCTGTAAAAAGCAGCAAAAGCATAACAGGCCCATGCTGCTGTGTAGAAGGGGAAACCGAGGCACACCGCCTCATGACATTGGTGGCTAAATGCCAAGACACCTCCACTTTAACGGGTGTTGCTGCCTGCATTCCATTAGCAATACAACATCCCAACCTGTTTGCAAGCATCTGGGGACCAGGAACCCCAAAATGGGCTAGGAACCCCTAGGAGTAACATCATATGGTTTCAAGGTGCTGAAAGGAAGTGTGACCAGAAACAAACAGAAATTTTACAGGTACTGCCTCCGCCATGGACAGTGTCCAAGTCTCTGGCAGTAAGTTCAGGGGGAGGGTGTGACAGTGTACCCCATAAGGCTTTATGGGGAGGGGGTGCTTATAAATGTATGTATGACATAACTGGAATATGTTTTGTGCTGCCTGTGCCATGTAACATATCTCCGTAAAGGTTCTGGTCTACGATATCTATTCATCCTATTTGTACATATATATCATTTTCTACTTGAGGTTAAGAATATGGGCTGTATGCTGGCTTGGTTTCTAGTAAGCTTTGGAAGGCATTTGGTCAGCTTCTTTAGGAAGGAATTCGCCAGGTTAAGGACCCGATCAGGAAGCACTTGGGGAACAATGCATCTTGGAATGCTCCAATCCACATGAGAAGTCTTCCTGGAGACATGCAAGATGCCATGTGGACAATGGCTTCGGCCTGTAAAGACTGAGTCATGCAGGGGCATGTGACTTGCCCAGGTGACTCCAGAACTCCATCTTGGAGCTGGACTTTGCATAGGAGGGAGGAGGGGGGTCTCCACCCACAAGAGAGAGTCTATTTAAACCCGTGGGAGACCCCTCCATTTTGTCTTCAGCCGGCTAAAGAAGAAGCCTCTCCACCCCCCCCCCCAGGATACTTGAAGGGAACTGGAACAAACGACAGTAACTACAGGGGGTGTGAGTGATTGCTGGACCCAGGCTAAAAGGAGATTAGCCTGTAAAAGGGAGCACTCTGGAACTGGTGAGGAAATTATCTGTATTTAGTTTGATTAGGCATAGATTTGCGCATTTTATTTTATTTTACTTGGTGACTTACTTTGTTCTGTCTGTTACTACTTGGAACCACTTAAATCCTACTGTCTGTATTTAATAAAATCACTTTTTACTTATTAATTAACTCAGAGGATGTATTAATACCTGGGGGAGCAAACAACTGTGCATCTCTCTCTATCAGTGTTCTAGAGGGCGAACAATTTATGAGTTTACCCTGCATAAGCTTTATGCAGGGTAAAACGGATTTATTTGGGTTTAGACCCCATTGGGAGTTGGGCATCTGAGTGCTAAAGACAAGCACACTTCTGTGACCTGTTTTCAGGTAAACTTGCAGCTTTGGGGCAAATGATTCAGACCCTGGGTCTTTGTTGGAGCAGACGGGAGTGTCTGGCTCAGCAAGACGGGGCTGGAGTCCTGAGCTGGCAGGGAAAACAGAAGCAGGGGTAGTCTTTGCACATCGGGTGGCAGCTCCCAAGGGGGTTTCTGTGATCCAACCCATCACAGTGTTTTCACCACAGGCTTCAAGGATCGGGGGAAATGTTGACAGTTTTATAAGAGCTCTGCAAGCATTGGCTGAAAACTGATTTGGGAAAAGCAAAACATGACAATATCGGAGACAGGCTGGTTACTGGGTTAACAGATAAAAACCGTTCACAGCAGCTACAGCTGAACAGGGATTTAACCCTACACACAAAACAAGACAGCAAAGCAGTCTGAACTAGTCCAACAACAGAACAAAAGGTAGGAGCGACTTGAAACACCTGAAACTAGCTTAAAAGCTATAAAAAGCACTTCAGTGTTAAAAGTTATTATAAACCCCCCGAGGTAAGGAGCGAGAACTCCCTGCTAAGAGGAACAATTCCAGCCTACGTGCACAAGGGGTGGAAAACATCCCATCCCAAGCGATGATGCATGTCCAGCCACAGGCACCCGGTGTAATAAAAGCATGGAATATGGACGTTCTGCAGCTGTTTGCTGCATCAAAGCCGTCGGGGAGTTGGCTGGTATTACTGGCAATCCAGAGCTGTTGTTTCTAGGATCTATCACTTGTGATGACGCCGAGCCTGCCTGGAGAGTGAAACTGAATATTCCTGGCAAGACTATTGACTTTAAAAGTGACTCAGGAGCTGATGTCACACGCCTCTGAGAAGGGACTTACAGTCACCTTCAACCTTCCCAGAGCTGACATCTCCTGGCCCAGCTCTGACTAGCCCTGGGGTGTTCTGCAGGGGCCACTTCACCTTAGAGACAAAGGCGGCACATTCACGGTGCATGTGGTCAAAGGATCAAAGCCCAACAACCTTCTCAGCCGCAACGCGGCAGCCATGATGGGCCTAGTGAGAAAGGTGGAAGAACTTGATGGAGGATTTGATGAGATTGGATTTTTGAAAGGAGACCCAGTACAAATCACCGCTAAGAGACAATGAACCACAGCGTGTACAAACATCCCTTCCCGGGAGACCTTGGAAGAGACTAGCTGCGGATTATGCAAGTTCAGAGGACATCCCTATCTGGTCATAGTGGCCTGTTTTTCCAGGTATATGGAAATAATGTACTTGAAAGCCATCCCATGTCACGGTTGCTGACATTGAAGTGCACTTGTGCTCATTCGATATTCCAGAACAACTTGTGACGAACAACAGGCCACAGTGCACTGCAGCGGGATCTAAGTCATTTGGAACAAAATAGGATTTTGATCCTGTTACTAGCAGCCCCACAAGCGACTGGAGAGGCTGAGAGAGCTGGACAGACAGCCAAGAAAACCCTGCAGCAGGAAGATGCACTCCTTGCTCCTCTGAGTTACAGATCAACACCAATAGCACAACTCCTGATAGGAAGACAACGCAGCTTTTTTCGGTGAGGGGGGGAATCTATCTCTGAAGTGACCAGACATGCAGAGAGCAGCCAAATCGGCTAAAAAGGCTAGAAGGACTTACGAACACGTTACAACACACATCATTCAGTTACAGAGCTGCCGGGTCTAGCACCTAGTGGCTGCAGGGCCGGCTTTAGGCCGATTCCACCGATTCCCCTGAATTGGGCCCCGCCCCTAAGGGGGCCCCGCGCAGATCGGGCAGTGTCCCTGCCTGAAGCAAAGCTCCGTGGCTCTCCGGGAAGCAGCAGCTGTTGCTGCTAGGCAGCGAAAGACGCTGGCCGGGGGGGGCTGAGGCAGAGGCAGCAGCGGCTGTTGCAGGTCAGGAGGGGGGAGGGGGGAAGAAGGCACAGGTGCTTTGCAGCCTTCCCCTCCCCTCCCCCCAGCACTCACCTGGAGGAGACACCGAGGGGGCTTCCGGTCTGGTGGGAGACAGGAATCTCGGCAGTGGACCTCCCTCACCTTAGCAGCTGCTGGGGCTTCGGTCGGTGAGAGTTTGACCCCGTGATTCCCCATAGGTTTGTAATATTGGGTTGGTTTTGTGGTTTTCGGTGGTGTTGCTGTTTGAGGGTGAGTTGTGCCTGCCTCTGTTTCAAAACTAAACTCGGGATCATGTAACCCAGGAAGAAAGCCCCGAGCCGGTACTCAGTGCTGTGAATTCCAGGTGAGAGAGAGAGAGGGGGGTTTGGAGGAGGAAATCAAATACATCAGGAGGGGAGAATGCGAAAGGTCTGCAACACGGCAGGCTGAGACTTTTATCTCTCCCTTCTCCCCCGAGAGAGGGGAAACTGAGGCACGGAGTGATCTGATTCCCCTCCCCAAATTATTTTGCAAAGGAGGGGGGCTCCTATCCAAACCAGTTCCCTTCCCATCAACTCTGCTTCCCCTGCTGCAAGACTGCTGTAGGGGCTGAATATTTCCATTAAACTCTGGCTCCTTCATTTGCCCTACAACAATAAAATAGACCGGCTTGGGGGGGAGGAATATCCCGCCCCCCCAAGCTGTGTGGACATTAAGGTTTTTTTTGGGGGGAGGGCACGATAACATTCCAGATCGATCAAACGCCCAGCTCAGCTTTCTAGCCATCCAGCAGCTCTAGGGTAGGGAAGGAAGGGGCTCTTGGTGCAGAGTGGTCACAAAACAGGGGTGAATTTAGCGGGGGGGGGTGTCCGGTTGAAATCCTACCTGATGCAGCCACACAGAATCTCTGGCGGCGCTAGGAGAGGCCAGGAGTGGAAGCAGGTGGCCCGGGGGTGGGGGGACATTTGCCCTCAGTCCTGGGCTCTGGGATGGACTAGACTGGGTGGGTGGTGGGTTCAGTCTAGTCTTCCAGCCTGTTGCTCTCGCTGGGGTTTGTGGTTTTCATCTGGCTCCACCGAAGAGATCAAACAAGCCCAGTAGAAAAGGGGGGTGAGAGAGGCGGGAAGGGGTTTGTAAGGGGTTAAAGTGACCCATCAACGAAAGAGTAAAACCAGAGTGTGACTGGGTTTCCCCCCAGCCACCACTCCTGCAAACACTGGGCAAGGGGCAGCCCCATCCCCCACCGAGGCTATGGTGAGAGGCAGCAGGGGAGGAAGGAAGCCACATGTGATGGCAGTCCCCTCCCCCCCAGCACCCACCACCCCCTCTCCAGCCCCCAAACTCTGTCCCAGAGCCTGCACCCACCCCTCTGCACTCCCTCCCAGAGCCTGCACCCCTCCATCCATCCTGCACCCCACACCGTGCCCCAGCCCAGAGCCTGCACCCAAACTCTGTCCCACTCAGCCCTGGGCAAAGCCCTCCTTGGCTGGCTCCCAGCCCCTCTCCAAGGGTTGCAGCTGTCTGGAAGTGCCTGCCTTCTACACCTTCCTCATTCACACCTCATTCATTCAACAGGTCAATTGATTACAAAGTGGGGGAAGAACTTATTCTACTTCTAGCAAAAAGACATTTTTCTTTTACCTTAATTATACTAGCTTAGGGGCCAGCTATAACATTACCAAGGTTCAATACAAAGTCATATAAAAGTTATACAAAAATGTATAATGCAGAGATTTATCTACAACTGCACTGATTGACTGCTGTGTGCAGTAACATAGTGACCCCTGGGTCTTTGAATGAGGCTTTATACTTGGGGGGGGCGAGCGGTGAGTGGGTGGGCAAGCAGCGGGTGGGCAAAGAGGCAAGCAGTGAGCCAGCAGGGGTTCTAGGAGATGGGGGCATGGGGGTTTCTGGCGGGGGAGGGAGAAGGTGAAAGGAGGCAAGTGGTGGGTGGGCGACTGACTAGGAGGGACACAGCAAGCCAGCGCGGGGCTAGGGGGTGAAGAGGGGTGTGATGGTGGGGCCGAGCGGGGAGGGGTCGGGTCCTATTTTACTGCTGTGATCTGATCACCCTATGTCACCCCCCACCCCCAAACCTTCCTTTTCGGCCCACAGCTGTTTCGGCGGGGCGGCCCTGGGGAAGCAGAGTTTGTTTCCGTGGGCCGGGAGGCGCTTGGGGGGGGGGGGGGAGGAGGAGGGCACAATTTTATATTAATAAGGAAATATTTTATAAATTTTAATAAAATAAACATTATTGAAGAAAATCAGTTGTACAACTATCAAAACATGAATTATTTTCCTAATATGAAAGTGAAAATCAGCTAATTAATATATAATTTTGTTATTATTTATATAGTCATGGAAAGTAAATAATACATGGAAGAAATGAAAGGGTTCTTTTTAAGTGGCTTTTTTTTTTTAGTCATCCCTGCTGGGGCCCCGTCGAAACTGTTCGAATTGGGCCCCCGCACTTCCTAAAGCCGGCCCTGAGTGGCTGTGTCCATGTCAAACGGGATGGGGAAAAATGGATGGGCAACTCCAGCTGCCGTAAAGACAGAGAATTCAGTGCCCAGCTCACGTGAGACCAAGGCCCAAGTGCAGAGTCCAACAGGAACCGTCGACCGCGGCAGTTTGTTCCGCAGAAAGAACAGTCAGCACAGCAGATGGCGGATGCAGAACAAGACGAGATTCCAAACCGGCCACAGCCGCTCACTGTAACTAACGGACAGCCTGCCGAGCGAGCCGCCATGTGTTCGAGTCACGGAATCAGAGAACCAGGACGATTCAGAGACGCTTCACAGACTGATCCGTCCTGAACTTCACAGACAGCGCGATCCTGTAACTGCGGTGAATGAGAGGAACGTAGAACTGGAAGGGGGAGATGTGAGCGGATGCTAAACTGCGTTGTACTGTCCAGCCAGTAAGTGGCGGTGTGCATCACACCTTATTGCAGCTACCCTCAGCGATCCCTGGCAGAGCAAAGGACCTGATGCTGAACACAGCTGGTGCAGAAGCAAGCGCTGTAGCTGGCCTGTGTCTGGTACAGAAGAACATGTCAGGGAGGGAGGGTAGCTGCGCTCACAGCCCCAGGAAAGGCTGCTGAGTGTCGCTTCGCTGAGGTGGGTTGCTCCGGGCTCCAGTGCCTTGTGCGGTGACTCCAGAGGGAACGGGGCAGGGAGGGTGCCGGGATGGACAGCTCACCTGGGTCCCCTGTATGGCGTCAGCTCAGAATAGGTGACCTCTGCAGAGAGACCTGAATGAGTTAGAAAAGGGTCCTGGGACCCCTCGCCCAACGCTGGGGTGAGGGCACCAGGGCTGCTTATACAGGGACCTGCCTGGCACAGAGATGTGCCTGCCTCTGGGGTGGGGACATCAGGGAGGCTTACACAAGGACTCCTCACCCACGGCGGAGATGCGGCCCCTCTGGGGTGGGACACAGGCTGTTTATACAGGGACCACTCGCCCAGTGCGGAGATGCGGCCCCTCTGGGGTGGGACACAGGCTGTTTATACAGGGACCACTCGCCCGGTGCGGAGATGCGCCCCTCTGGGGTGGGACACAGGCTGTTTATACAGGGACCCCTCACTCAGTGCGGAGATGCGGCCCCTCTGGGGTGGGGGCACAGGGGTTGTTTATGCAGGGATCCCTCACCCAGCCGCCTCTGGTGTTTAATAAGCACACAGCAACCCTGAACCACAGCTTCCCCCGCCCCCGTGGGGTGACTCGCTGGGGCTGCCTCCCACCAGGCCTGTGGTGTGGGGAGGGAGACGTCTGTCAGGCCATGGCGGTCAGGGCCGGCTCTGGCTTTTTGGCCGCCCCAAGCAGAAAAAAAACAACAAAAAAACAACGGGGCGGCCAGAACGGCAAAGCAAAAAAACCCACAAAAACCTGTGGCGCGGGCCGGAGCCAAGGTGCAGGGGGGACTCCCTGCCCTGCAGACGTTGCCCCGGCTAGCGGGGGGTGGGGGAGGGATCTGGGGGGAGAGAGAGAAGGGGGGCGGCCAGGGCTTCAGTGGGGCGCTGCCACGCAACCCCTCCCGCTGTGCCCCCTGCCGGGAGGGCTCCACACCGCTCCGGTCGGCGGGGAGGGAAGGACGCGGACTGCTGTGCCGGGCTTGCTGCCGGACGTGTCCGTCCTCCGCGCTACCGCCCCCTACAGGGCGGCCGGAGCGGAACAACAACAACAACAACAAAAAGCGGCCGTGCCGCCCTAGGATTGGGCCGAATGCCGCCTCCTCCAAGCTGCCGCCCCAAGCACCATCTTGCTCGGCTGGTGCCTGGAGCCGGCCCTGGTGGCGGTGGGTGTCCCTTCCCCCCATGGGGTGTGGGGTCGTTCGGATGGTGGGCAGAGCTCCCGCTGGTAACGCGTGGCGAGGGGGCGGTGCCCAGCAGGGCCACAGGAAACCAGCGACTCTCCTGCAGTGGGGCCCTGGGGGGTGGCTCAGCGTGACCCAGGCCGCTGGCCGGGCTCTCCCCCCGGGGGGACACTCGTCTCCGGGCGTCCCCACCAGGCCAGTCCACCGTGGCCAGAAGCGCCACTTACCTTCTGCTGGCGCTGGGGGGCTCTGGGCTGCGGGCTGGGGACCTGAGGCAGAGGAGTCGCGGTTAGCAGGACGGGCACCAGGGAAAGGCCCCACACACCCTGCCCCCCCTCTGGGTGCCCCCCCCCCCATGCTGCCCCAATGAGCCCCCACCTGGGGCCCACTGCTGCAGGAGAAGCAAACACTGCCTTGCCAGCTGCTGCGCCTCCGGCCCCCCCGCGCTCACAGGGCCTGGGCCCCGGCACCGCAGGGGAGGCGGGATCCCCTCCAACACCCAGCCCCACGCGCAGCTCCATGCCAGCGTCTGCCAGCCCTGGCCTAGCGAGGGATCGTGCTCTGGGCGTGGGCCGTGGGCACAGATAGCGCATGGCTGGGTCAGGAGGGGCCAGCGCTGATACAGCCAGGGGAGGGATGTGCAGGGCATGGGGCCGGTGCCAGGTCAGCACCGCTGCAGCACGCCCTGGTCTGGGGCCGCAGGAGGAGCAGGCTGGGCTGGGGGTCTGTGTCCTATGGAGCACGGGACTGCGGGGCTGGGTGGGGAACCATCCCCTGCAGCCTGGCACGGAGCAGGGATAGTCTGGGATCCTTCCCCAGCCCGGCTCGTCCACTCACCTCTCCTGCTGGCCCCAGCGCTGGGGGAAGGTCAGATCTGCGTAGGTGCAGCTGTCCGGCTTCTCTGCTGGAGACACAGCGGAGCTGAGCCCAGGCTGGGGCAGGGCCTGGGCAGGAGGCAGCCCATTGGCGTGAGCCGCTGCCTGGCAGGGAGCGCAGGTATCGGCCACACGAGGCTGAGTTCTCCCTACGCTCTCCCGTCCTGCTGGCGAGGAAAAGAGAAAGGAGCATGGACTCCGGGAAGGCACGTGTGTAAGTGTAACGAGGCCAAGAAAGCAAGTGATGAGCATCGAGCTAAAGACACAAAAACTAACAGCCGAAAATTTCGTAAGTCCATCAGAAGCAGGAAGCCTGGCAAGCTATCAGTGGGGCCCCTGGCCGCTGGAGGTGCTAGCGGAGCACTCAGGGAAGACAAGGCCGTTGCGGAGAAGCTGAATGAATTCTTTGCATCAGTCTCCACTGCAGAGCATGCGGGGGAGAATCCCACACCTGAGCCATTCTTTAGGTGACAAATCTGAGGAACTGTCCCAGACTGAGGTGTCAGTAGAGGAGGTTTTGGAACAAATGGATAAATTAAACCGCAACAAGTCACCAGGACCTGGTGGTATCACCCAAGAGTTCTGAAGAAACTCAAATGTGAAATTGCAGAACTACGAACTGTGGTTTGTAACCTATCATTTAAATCAGCTTCTGTACCCGGTGACTGGTGGATAGCTAAAGTAACAAAAGACTTTTTAAAAAGGCTCCAGAGGCGATCCCGGCAATTACAGGCCGGTAAGCCTGACTTCAGTACCGGGCAAATTGGTTGAAGCTTTAGGAAAGAATGGAATGATCAGACACAGAGATGAACGTGATTTGTTGGGGGAAGAGTCAACATGGTTCTTGTGAAGGGAAATCATGCCTCACCGAGCTATTACAATTCATTGAGGGGTCAACCATGTGGACCAGGGTCGATACAGCGTACTTGGATTTTGAGAAAGCCTCTGACAAGGTCCCTCACCAAAGGCTCTTAAGCAAAGGAAGCTGTCATGGGATAAGAGGAAGGTTCTCTCAGGGATCACTAACTGGTTAAAAGGCAGGAAACAAAGGGTAGGAAAAATGGACAGTTTTCACAGTGGAGAGAGATAAATAGCAGGGCCCCCTAGGGATCTGTACTGGGACCCCTGCTGTTCAAACAATTCGTAAATGATCTGGAGAAAGGGGTAAACAGTGAGGTGGCAAAATTTGCAGATGATACAAAACTACTCAAGATAGTTAAGTCCCAGGCAGGCTGCAAAGAGCTACAAAAGGATCTCTCAAAACTGGGTGACTGGGCAACAAAATGGCAGATGAAATTCAATGTTGATAAATGCAAAATAATGCACATTGGAAAACATAATCCCAACTATACATATATTAGCTGTTACCACTTAAAAAAGAAATCTTGGAGTGATTGTGGATAGTTCTCTGAAAACATCCACTCAATGTGCAGCAGCAGTCAAAAAAACGAACAGAATGTTGGGAATCATTAGGAAAGGGAGAGATAATAAAACAGAAAATATCATATTGCCTCTATATAAATCCATGGCACGCCCACAGCTTGAATACTGCGTGCAGTTCTGGTCATCCCATTTCAAAAAAGATGTATTGGAATTGGAAAGGGTTCAGAAAAGGCAACAAAAATGATTAGGGGTTTGGAACTTCTTCTGTATGAGGAGAGATTAATAAAACTGGGACTTTTCAGCTTGGAAAAGAGACGACTAAGGGGGGATATGACAGAGGTCTATAATATCATGACTGGTGTGGAGAAAGTGAGTAGGGAAGTATTATTTACTCCTTCTCATAACACTAGAACCAGGGATCACCCAATGAAATTAGTAGGCAGCAGGCTTAGAACAAACATAAGGAAATATTTCACACGGTCAACCAGTGGAACTCATTGCCAGAGGATGTTGTGAAGGCCGAATGTAAACTGGGTTAATAAAAGACTAAGTTCCTGGAGGACAGATCCATCAATGGCTACTAGGCAAGGTGGTCAGGAATTCAACCCCATGCTCTGGGTGTCCCTAAAACCTCTGACTGCTGTGAAATTGGGAATGGGCGACAGGGGATGGATCACTTGCTGATTCCCTGTTCTGTTCATTCCCTTTGGGGCACCTGGCATTGGCCACTGTTGGCAGACAGGATACTGGGCTAAATGGACCGTTGGTCTGACCCAGTGTGGCCATTCTTATGTACAGGCAGGGAATGGCTGAATTTGGGGGTGGGGGGAGGGCAGGGCTGGGCAGCCCTTTGCACCCTGGGGCGGCAGGGAGGTGACACCTGGCTCCATGCAGTCCCCAGGGATACACGACACGCACATGGCAATGGGGCAGCTGGTCAAACCCGCTGGGTTTGGTGAAGGCCCTTTCGACTTGGGCTGGGGGTCGGGGGCGGTGCAGGGGGCTGGGCCTGCCTGGCTCATTCAGATTGGGGGGGGGGGGAAAGGCAGCAAGTTTTGATGCCAAAATATTTTGTTTTTTTAAAGTTACTAATTTTTGGTACTTCTGGGGGGGGGGGGGGGGGGGAAATTGGCAGATACTTGGTATGCCCCCCCCCAATGTCCCACATGCCCTCCCCAGCCCCCCACATGCCCACACGAGAGGCGCGGCGAGGTGCCGTTGGCCTGGAACGCTGCCTGTGCGCTGCACCTACCCTGAGCCCCCCCCCCGCCCCCGCCCCGTGCAGCTGGCCCAGGGCCATGCCCGGCTCCTACCTGTGCAAGGTGCATCCTGGGTGGGGCCCGCCGGGGCTGCCGGCTCCCTGGGAGAAGGAAGCGGGTTAGACACGGGAGCTAGGCCCGACTGCCCAGGGAGAGACCCTGCCCGCCCCCCCCCATAGCACCATCCCTGGCACATGCTCTGGGGCGCCACCAGGCCAGCCCAGCTGCAGAGCCAGACAGACCGACCGGCCTGGCCCCACAAGCCCGCTGGGGCGGGGGGGGGGGGGAGGGGGCATTTCGTCTCCTTCCAGCCATGAGCAGAGCAAAGTCCCCAGCTCAGCCCCCCACCCTGCTGTGATCAGGGTGCGAAGAGCCAGTCTGCGGGGGCAGCACCAGCGCGGGGCACGAGGAAATGAGTGGGTGAGCAGCACAGAGTGGTGCAGAGAACATGGTGTCACAGACCCCCCCGCCCTCGCACACCCGCTCACACACACACCTTGCCCTCACACACACACCCAGACACACCCTCTGCCCCTGCACACTGGCCCAGACACACATGACCACCCATTGACACCCCCTGCCCTCACATACCCACTCACACTCACACTCTTCCCTTACACACACCCGTTCACACTCACACCCTTCCCTTACACTCACACCTAGACACTCCCTCTGCCCCTGCACACCCGCCCAGACACACACCACCACCCATTGACACCCCCTGCCCTCACATACCCGTGGATTTTGGTAAGCTCAGAGAGCTGATAGGTAAGGTCCCAAGGGAATCAAGACTGAGGGGAAAAACAACTGAGGAGAGTTGGTAGTTTTTCAAAGGGAAACTATTAAGGGCCCAAAAGCAAGCTATTCCGCCAGTTAGGAAAGATAGAAATGTGGCAAAAGACCACCTTGGCTTAACCACGAGATCTTGCATGATCTAAAAAATAAAAAGGAGTCATATAAAAAATGGAAACTAGGACAGATTACAAAGGATGAATCTAGGCAAACAACACAGGAATGCAGGGGCAAGATTAGAAAGGCAAAGGCACAAAATGAGCTCAAACTAGCTACAGGAATAAAGGGAAACAAGAAGACTTTTTATCAATACATTAGAAGCAAGAGGAAGACCAAAGACAGGGTAGGCCAACTGCTTAGTGAAGAGGGAGAAACAGTAACAGGAAACTTGGAAAATGGCAGAGATGCTTAATGACTTCTTTGTTTCGGTCTTCACCGAGAAGTCTGAAGGAATGCCTAACCTAGTGAATGCTAATGGGAAGGGGGTAGGTTTAGCAGATAAAATAAAAAAGGAACAAGTTAAAAATCACTTAGAAAAGTTAGATGCCTGCAAGTCACCAGGACCTGATGAAATGCATCCTAGAATACTCAAGGAGCTAATAGAGGAGGTGTCTGAGCCTCTAGCTATTATCTTTGGAAAATCATGGGAGACGGGAGAGATTCCAGAAGACTGGAAAAGGGCAAATCTAGTGCCCATCTGTGACGGAGCAGGGAGCAGGGCAGATTTGACCTGGGAATGGAGCCTGGGAGTTACATTGAGCTACCTGAGCTGTAACCTGAGCCAGGAGGGGGGTGGGGGGAGAGGTGACACCTTCTGCCCGGGAGAGGGAACAAAGGAGAGGAGGAGCAGAGGGGAGGGGGGAGAGCTGCTGGAGGGATTTGGGAGTTTTCAGTTTTGGGCTGGGAGGTGCAACGCAGGGAACCCCAAGCTGGGGTCTAAGCTCCCTGCGCTCCCCACGAGGACTTGATTGAGGGGTCCTGGTCGTATCTACGAGCTCTGCTGTAAACTGTTCCTGTTATCCAATAAACCTTCTGCTTTACTGGCTGGCTGAGAGTCACGGTGAATCGCAGGAAGCCGGGGGTGCAGGGCCTTGTGTCCCCCACACTCTGTGACACGATCTATAAAAAGGGAAATAAAAACAACCCAGGAAACTACAGACCAGTTAGTTTAACTTCTGTGCCAGGGAAGATAATGGAGCAAGTAATTAAGGAAATCATCTGCAAACACTTGGAAGGTGGTAAGGTGATAGGGAACAGCCAGCATGGATTTGTAAAGAATAAATCGTGTCAAACCAATCTGATAGCTTTCTTTGATAGGATAACGAGCCTTGTGGATAAGGGTGAAGCTGTGGATGTGGTATACCTAGACTTTAGTAAGGCATTTGATACGGTCTCGCATGATATTCTTATCGATAAACTAGGCAAATACAATTTAGATGGGGCTACTATAAGGTGGGTGCATAACTGGCTGGATAACCGTACTCAGAGAGTTGTTATTAATGGTTCCCAATCCTGCTGGAAAGGCGTAACGAGTGGGGTACCGCAGGGGTCTGTTTTGGGACCGGCTCTGTTCAATATCTTCATCAACGACTTAGATATTGGCATAGAAAGTACGCTTATTAAGTTTGCGGATGATACCAAACTGGGAGGGATTGCAACTGCTTTGGAGGACAGAGTCATAATTCAAGATGATCTGGACAAATTGGAGAAATGGTCTGAGGTAAACAGGATGAAGTTTAACAAAGACAAATGCAAAGTGCTCCACTTAGGAAGGAACAATCAGTTTCACACATACAGAATGGGAAGAGACTGTCTAGGAAGGAGTACGGCAGAAAGGGATCTAGGGGCTATAGTGGACCACAAGCTAAATATGAGTCAACAGTGTGATGCTATTGCAAAAAAAGCAAACATGATTCTGGGATGCTGTAGTGAACTGGCCTGGTTCCCGACGGCCCCTGAAAGAGAGGAGCCTGAATTGGCACCCGAGTGGGCGGAGCCACCGCCACCTGTTCCCGCCCCCCGGAAGTCAAGGGGCGGGACAGGAAGTATAAAAGCCAGGCCCCAGCACTCAGTGGGAGCCCAGCGGCCGGAGAGGCCAGACGTGCCGGTGCGAGCTCCGGCTAGACCGAGCCTTCCCAGAGCCAGGTACCCGGACGCGGACGGACCGAGCCTCCCCAGAGCCAGATACCCGGACGCCGGCCGACCGGACCTCCCCAGAGCCAGGTACCCCGACGCGGATTGGCCGAGCCTTCCCCGAGCAAGGTACCCCGAAGTGGAGTGGCCGAGCCTGCCCCGGGCACGGTACCTCGAGGGGGAGCCCGAGCGCCCCCCTGACCCGAGACCGGAGGAGCAGCCCGACCCAGACGACCCTCTGCGAGCTGAGGAACCCATGGTGTGGGACCCCGCTGCCGAGCCCAGCGATGAGCAGGTACCAATGGAGGGGGAAATGGAAAGTAGCCCGGGGGTAGCTGACCCCAGTCTGGCTACAGCAGAGGAGCCAATGTCGGTGTGTTGCAGTCAGGACCCCACCGACACAGCGGCAGACTGACTGCCGCTCTTAGGGCCCCGGGCTGGGACACAGTGGAGTGGGTGGGCCTGTGTCCCCCCTGCCACCCCACTTACGGGTGGCAGCTTCCCCCTCCAGCCAGCGCTCCGGCATCGCAATTGAACTATTGTTTGTTGCCCCGCCCTGACTAAGGGCTTGGGGCGTCCTGAGTTTGCCAGTGCTCAGCTCCTGATCCACGGACCTGAGCCCCTGAACTTTTGTTTGTTACCCCGCCCGGACTAAGGGCCTGGGCTTATTAACTTTGTTACTGCTCAGCCTGAAGGAAGGTTCTGAGCCCCCCGGGACTATTGTGCGCCGCCCCGCCCTGATTGAGGGCCGGGCCTTAGCTACTGACTGTGTGAGTGCTCAGCTTTCAGGAAGGTTCTGAGCCCCCCTGAACCCTTGTGTGTTGCCCGCCCTGAGCTAGCGCGTGGGCTTAACTGACTTTGTAATTCTCAGCTCCGGCAGTGAGAACCGGAGCCCGGACCAGGGTTGCTGCCTAGCCCTGACGGAGGGCGGTAGCCCCTTGCAGAGACCGATCCAGGCCGTGTAGTGAGGTGGCCTGGTTCCCGACGGCCCCGGAGAGGGCCCAACCCCCACACCGGACCATTACAGATGCATTAACAGGTGTGTTGTGAGCAAGACACAAGAAGTCATTCTTCCGCTCTACTCTGCTCTGGTTAGGCCTCAACTGGAGTATTGTGTCCAGTTCTGGGCACCGCATTTTAAGAAAGATGTGGAGAAATTGGAAAGGCTCCAGAGAAGAACAACAAGAATGATTAAAGGTCTTGAGAACATGACCTATGAAGAAAGGCTGAAAGAATTGGGTTTGTTTAGTTTGAAAAAGAGAAGACTGAAAGGGGACATGATAGCAGTTTTCAGGTATCTAAAAGGGTGTCATAAGGAGGAGGGAGAAAACTTGTTCACCTTAGCCTCTAAGGATAGAACAAGAAGCAATGGGCTTAAACTGCAGCAAGGGAGGTCTAGGTTGGACATTAGGAAAAAGTTCTTAACTGTCAGGGTGGTTAAACACTGGAACAAATTGCCTAGGGAGGTTGTGGAATCTCCATCTCTGGAGATATTTAAGAGTAGGTTAGATAAATGTCTATCAGGGATGGTCTAGACAGTATTTGGTCCTGCCATGCGGGCAGGGGACTGGACTCGATGACCTCTCTAGGTCCCTTCCAGTCCTAGAATCTATGAATCTATGAATCTCACACACACACTGTTCTCACACACCCACTCACACTCACACCCTTCCCTTACACTCACAGCCAGACACACCATCTGCCCCTGCATACCCACGCACCCAAACACACACAACCACCCATTGACACCCTCTGCCCTCACACACCCGCTCACACTCACACCCTTCCCTTACACTCACACCCAGACACTTCCTCTGCCCCTGCACACCCACCCACCCAGACACACACAACCACCCATTGACACCCCCTGCCCTCACATACCCACTCTCTCACACACACACTGTTCTCACATACCCGCTCACACTCAAACCTTGCCCTTGCACGGCCACCGAGACACACCCTCTACCCCTGCATACCCATGCATCCAGACACACACAACCACCCTTTGACACCCTCTGACCTCACACACCCGCTCTCACACACAACCTGCCCGTGCACATCCACGAACACACACTCTTCCCTCGCACACACACCCAGACACGCCCTCTGTCCTTGCACACCCACACAGACACACAGAGCCACCCACTGACACCACCTGTCCTTGCACACCCACCCAGACACACCTGCCCTTACATACTTGCCCAGACACACACAACCACCCACTTATACCCCGTGTCCTCGCACATGCACCCAGATACACACCCTTTCCTCGCACACCTGCCCACACACACACCGTGCCCTCAGATACCCACCCAGACACACTTACCAATATGCACTTCCCACACACAACCACCTACTGACACAGACACCTGTTGACACCCCCTGTCCTTGCACACCTGCCGAGACACACACACAAGCATCCACTGATACGCCCTGCCCTCGCACAGGCACCCAGACATGCACCCTGCCCTTGAATGCCTGCCCAGATACACCTACCTATATGCACGTGCCCACACACAACCACTCACTGACACAGGCACCTACTGACACCCCCTGCCCTAGCACACCCACCTACTGAGACACACACTCAGGCCTCACACACACACACACTCCATACAGCCTGCCCTCACACACTTGCCTAAACTTACCTGCCCAGACACAGCCCCTGCCTTTGCACACCCACCCCCTGACACTCCACCCCAGGCCTTGCGCACCTGCCTACTATGCACCCCCAGCCCTCACACACCCACCTAGACACAACCCCACTGACACAAATCCTGCCCTTGCACACCGACCCAGAAACACACACACACACACCCTGCTCTCACACACCCGCCCAGGCACACACATGCAGGCCTTGCACACCCACCCACTATGCACACCATGTCCTCGGACACCGACCAAGACACAGCCCACAGACACACCTGCCTAGACACACCTGCGGCCCTTGCACACCCACTGACACACACAGGCACCGTGAGGACACTCACCTCCCCGGGACCCGGCACTGGCCTGTAAGAGAACAAGGTGGAGACGTCAGAGATGGTGCCGGTGCCAGCCTGGGCCCCGTCCTGCACCCCCTGCCCACCCCACTGTTCTGGAGCCTGCGGCATTGCAGAGACCGGTGCCATAGAAACATGGCTGTGAGCAAGGGGCAGTGCCAGGGATCCGCCCCCACAGCACCGGGGCACAGGGGGTAGCTGGGGGAGGGAGCCCCATACCTCAGCCCTGGGACCCCCGCAGCACCCATCGGGACCCCCCCCCCACTCAGCCCTGGGACCCCCACAGCGCCCGTCGGGGACCCCCCTCCCCACTCAGCCCTGGGACCCCCACAGCGCCTGTTGGGACCCCCTCCCCACTCAGCCCTGGGACCCCCACAGTGCCCATCGGGACCCCTCCCCACTCAGCCCTGGGACCCCTGCAGCGCCATCAAGACCCACTCCCCACTCAGCCCTGGGACCCCCGCAGCGCCTGTCGGGACCCCTCCCCACTCAGCTCTGGGACGCCCGCAGCGCCCGTTGGGTACTGCGCTCTGGGTGGGGGTTGCTGGGGGTCGCCCTGCGCGGGCAATGCACCATGGGGCAGAGGGAGGGCTTCACTGCAGAGTGGCCTGGTTTGCTGGGGGCTCTGGGGGTGGCGCTGAGCTGAGGCCCTCGCTGCAGCCACTCCAGCCGACGCCTGCCCTGGCCCGGGCCCGCTGCGGGGGCTGCTGCAGTGCCAGGCGGGTGGGGGCTGCCCCGGGTGCGCCTCGCCCCTACCTTTCCATCGGCAGCAGAGGACGAGCAGCAGGAGGCCGGCGAGCAGGAGCAGGGCTGCTGGGAGTAGGACGATGAGCAGCAGGGGCGGCCCCGTGGACCCCATGGACACCGAGCGCTCAGCCCAGTAGTGCACGTTCTCCGCCCGGCAGGTGTAGGTCCCGGTCTGGTTCACTGACACCACCTGCGTTGTCTGGTACCAGGGCCCAGGAGTGTTCTGCCGCTGCACCACCTTGATCCCCGACGGCCCCCGCCATGAGATGTTGGGCACGGGGATCCCCTCGGCCGTGCAGGCCACCCGCACAGGGAGGGGCCCGGGGAGCAGCGTGAGGTTGAGGATGCTGGGTCGCGCTGTGGGGAGAGGAGAGGAGGCACCGATGGGGGAGCAGGCAGCCCATGGGGGGCTGGGATCGCCCCCCCATCTGCTTTGGGGCTGGGCACTACGGAGACACCCCCACTGGGGCAGGGAAAAGGCCTGGGGCCTCCCAGGGTGGCTGAGCCATGGCAGAGAGCAATCCCCTGGGCAGGCCCTGCCCGGGCACACAGCACAGGGGCACGGGGGGCAGGTGCCAGGGAAGCTGCCGGTCTGGCCCCACAGCAGGCAGGGGTCAGGAGGGTGGGGCCCTCACACAGCTCCATGCTGTGCTCTGCCCGCGGATGGCTCCAGGCCATGGGGCCTCTGCACGGGGCCATTCTCAGAGGGGAGCAGCCCCACCTCTGGGAGCGAACGGAGCCCAGGGCCCCCGGCACCACATACATCCCTCCCCCCCTGCACCAGGCTGCGGCCAGCAGCAGGGCCCTGCCTGGCAGAGACTGCGTGACCCCGGGATTGCCTAGACGGGCTTCGAGAGCTCAGCCCCTGACCCTGGGCACGGTACCTTCCACGTTGAGCGTTATCCCAATCTTCTCGTAGGCATTTGGTACATCTGGGATCATCACGCGGCACGTGTACTCTCTGCTGTCCTCGTAGTGCAGCCCTGCGATGTGCAGGGAGAGGTTGTGCCGCCGGGGGTCCCCAGCCAGGCGGTAGCGCCCATTCGGCCCCTGCCCCGTCGTGCAGTTGTCGAAGCTGCTGGTCTCGGTGCTGCTGTTCCTCACCAGGCATTGGAAAATATCGGGCTTCCAGATCACCCGGATGTCACCCGTGTAGTCGTGGATCGGGTGTGCGAAGGTGCAGGGCAGCACAATGGAATCTCCTCTCAGCCCCGTTATCCGTGGGGGGACATACATGGACCAGCCACGCTGTGCCCAACCGCCCCGCAGCGCGCCCCCTAGAGACACAGACAGAAGGTGTGATGGGCTGTGAACTGTATTACACTGTTCAGCCTCTCGGGGGCGCTGAGTGTAACACACCTTGTCTAAGCTAACCTGGGCCCTACCTATCAGAGCATTAGAGGATCTTACGATCAACACCTCTGGTGGGTCTCTCTGGAAAGGAAGCTCTGTAACCAGCCCGTATCTGGCACAGACGAACATGGTGTCAGGAGTAAACTCAGACCAGAGATGGAAAGAAAACAACAAGCGAGGTTGCGAACAGAAGGAACAAAGCAACAAACGCTGCAGGATCTAATCAACGTGCCACTCGCCAATGACCCAGAGAACTTTGGCTTTGAGATGAGTATTTTGCAAGGTTTGAATTGCAAACAAACTGCACAAAGACACCGGAGATACACCGCTATCAACTTTAGTGTGTGCTACGGGGAAGCAGGCAGAGCAGATAGTTAAATCCTTTGACTTTACTGAAGACAGTCACAAAGATGGCTAGGGAAGGGTTCTGGCTGTGTTGGATGCACCCTTTATACTGCAGAGAAAGGAGGTCCATGAAGAGTGTGTTTTCACCAGAGAATTCAAGGAGCAGGGGAAAATGTTGACTGTTTTATCAGAGCTCTGCGAGCGTTGGCTGAAAACTGATTTGGGGCGGCAGAACATGACAATATCGGAGACAGGCTGGTTCCTGGGTTAACGGATAAAAACCGTTAACCCAGCTGTCACAGCAGCGACAGCTGAACAGAGATTTAAACCTCGCCACAGCCGTACACATAGCAAAGCCGTCTGAACTAAGCAACAGAGGGTCCTGTGGCACCTTTGAGACTAACAGAAGTATTGGGAGCATAAGCTTTCATGGGTAAGAACCTCACTTCTTCAGATGCAAGTAATGGAAATCTCCAGAGGCAGGTATACATCAGTGTGGAGATAACGAGGTTAGTTCAATCAGGGAGGGTGAGGTGCTCTGCTAGCAGTTGAGGTGTGAACACCAAGGGAGGAGAAACTGTTTCTGTAGTTGGATAGCATTCACAGTCTTTGTTTAATCCTGATCTGATGGTGTCAAATTTGCAAATGAACTGGAGCTCAGCAGTTTCTCTTTGTAGTCTGGTCCTGAAATTTTTTTGCTGTAAGATGGCTACCTTTACATCTGCTATTGTGTGGCCAGGGAGGTTGAAGTGTTCTCCTACAGGTTTTTGTGTATTGCCATTCCTGATATCTGACTTGTGTCCATTTATCCTCTTGTGTAGAGACTGTCCAGTTTGGCCAATGTACATAGCAGAGGGGCATTGCTGGCATATGATGGCATATATAACATTGGTGGACGTGCAGGTGAATGAGCCGGTGATGTTGTAGCTGATCTGGTTAGGTCCTGTGATGGTGTTGCTGGTGTAGATATGTGGGCAGAGTTGGCATTGAGGTTTGTTGCATGGGTTGGTCCATCATCTCGGGCATTGACACTCTCACTGAAGGACTGTCTGGATATGTGGACTCCCTACTCAGACCCTACGCCACCAGCACTCCCAGCTATCTCCGTGACACCACAGATTTCCTGAGAAAACTACAGTGCATTGGTGACCTCCCAGAAAACACCATCCTAGCCCCATGGATGTAGAGGCTCTCTACACAAACATCCCACACACAGATGGAATACAAGCTGTCAGGAACAGTATCCCTGATGATGACACAGCACAACTTATTGCTGAGCTCTGTGACTTTATCCTCACGCACAATTATTTCAAATTTGGTGACAATATATACCTCCAGACCAGTGGCACCGCTATGGGCACCCGCATGGCCCCACAATATGCCAACATTTTTATGGCTGACCTGGAACAATGCTTCCTCAGCTCTCGTCCACTCATGCCCCTTCTCTACCTACGCTACATTGATGACATCTTCATCATCTGGACCCATGGGAAGGAGACCCTGGAAGAATTCCACCATGATTTCAACAGCTTCCACCCCACCATCAACCTCAGCCTGGACCAATCTACATGGGAGGTCCACTTCCTGCACACCACCATACAAATAAGCGATGGCCACATTAACACCACCCTATACCGAAAACCCACCGACCGCTATGCCTACCTTCATGCCTCCAGCTTCCACCCCGGTCACACCACACGATCCATCGTCTACAGCCAAGCACTGAGGTACAATCGCATCTGCTCCAACCCCTCCGACAGAGACCAATACCTACAAGATCTTCACCAAGCATTCTCAAAACTACGATACCCACACAAGGAAATAAAGAAACAAATCAACAGAGCCAGACGTGTACCCAGAAGCCTCCTGCTACAAGACAGGCCCAAAAGAGAAGCCAACAGAACTCCACTGGCCATCACCTACAGTCCTCAGCTTAAACCTCTCCAACGCATCATCAGTGATCTACAACCCATCCTGGACAATGATCCCTCACTTTCACAGACCTTGGGAGGCAGGCCAGTCCTCGCCCACAGACAACCTGCCAACCTTAAGCATATTCTCACCAGCAACCACGCACCGCACCATAACAACTCTAACTCAGGAACCAACCCATGCAACAAACCTCGATGCCAACTCTGCCCACATATCTACACCAGCAACACCATCACTGGACCTAACCAGATCAGCTACAACATCACCGGCTCATTCACCTGCACGTCCACCAATGTTATATATGCCATCATATGCCAGCAATGCCCCTCTGCTATGTACATTGGCCAAACTGGACAGTCACTACGCAAGAGGATAAATGGACACAAGTCAGATATCAGGAATGGCAATACACAAAAACCTGTAGGAGAACACTTCAACCTCCCTGGCCACACAATAGCAGATGTAAAGGTAGTCATCTTACAGCAAAAAAACTTCAGGACCAGACTCCAAAGAGAAACTGCTGAGCTCCAGTTCATTTGCAAATTTGACACCATCAGATCAGGATTAAACAAAGACTGTGAATGGCTTTCCAACTACAGAAACAGTTTCTCCTCCCTTGGTGTTCACACCTCAACTGCTAGCAGAGCACCTCACCCTCCCTGATTGAACTAACCTCGTTATCTCCACACTGATATATACCTGCCTCTGGAGATTTCCATTACTTGCATCTGAAGAAGTGAGGTTCTTACCCACGAAAGCTTATGCTCCCAGTACTTCTGTTAGTCTCAAAGGTGCCACAGGACCCTCTGTTGCTTTTTACAGATTCAGACTAACACGGCTACCCCTCTGATACTTGACAGTCTGAACTAGTCCAACAACAGAACAAAAGGCCAGAGCGACTTGAAACACCTAAAACTAGCTTAGAAACCGTAAACAGACACTTGTAAAAGGTCATTATCATAAAACCCTGAGGAAAGGAGAGAGAATTCCCCTGACTAAAAGGGACAAATTCCAGCTTATGTGCACAAGGGATGGAAAAAGTCATGTCCCAAGAGATGATGCATGTCCAGTCACAAGCACACGGTGTAATAAACGCATGAAATATGGACGTTCTCCAGCTGTTTCCCACACCAAAGCCGTCGGGGAGTTGGCTGCTATTAGCAACAATCAAGAGCTGTTGTTTCTGGGATCTATCACGTGTGATGACACCGAGCCTGCCTGGAGAGTGAACCTGAATATTCCGATGTGACGAAGTGAGGTTTTCCCTCGTTATGTTGTATGTGAGTCTTACTATCGTATATGACTACTGTGTGTGCCTCAGTTTCCCATGTAGTGCACCAATGCCTCGGTGGTGGGAATAAGGGCGTGTGACTTTCGCTGTGGCCCTTGGGGGCAGGTGAGGCTGCCCAGCTGCCTCCACGTAAGCAATGGCCGATGCCCTTCGTCACCTGAGAACCAGGAGGGGGATGGACCAGGTGACACTTTGCCCGGGAAGCCAGACAAAGATCAGAGGATGGGCAACGGGCGTGTCCGAGGCCAGGCAGCTGGGTCCAGTTCAGTCTGCGGTGGGGGACTCGGAGAGGGGGGAGTCCAGGGCATCTGGCCCGCGGTTCCCCCAGAGGGAGTTGGCTGAAAGTCACTGATTTCTGTGCTAACAAGTTCTGTTCCAAGCTGTGTTCCTGTCGACTAATGAACCTTCCATTTTACGCTGGCTGAGAGTCACGTCTGACTGCGGAGTGGGGGTGCAGGACCCTCTGGCTTCCCCAGGACCCCGCCCGGGCAGACCCGCTGCGGGATGCACACGGTGAGGACAGGGGTGCTGAATGCTCTGAGGTCAGACCCAGGAAGGCCACAGCTGAGGAGGAATTCTGCCCTGGATTGTGTGCCCTGAGGGGAGCGACACTGCCCCAGAGTCCTGGCTGGATTCATACAGAGCAGTCCCAGAGCATCTGGTCTGTGACTCCGTGACATCCTGGCAAGATTATTACCGTTAACAGTGACTCAGGAGCTGATGTCACAGTGCTCTCATAGGGGACTGTCACGGAGTGTGGGGGGACACAGGGCCCTGCACCCCCGGCTTCCTGCGATTCACCATGACTCTCAGCCAGCCAGTAAAGCAGAAAGTTTATTTAGACGACAGGAACACAGTCCAAGACAGGTCTTGCAGGCACAGACAACAGGATCCCCCCCAGTTAGGTCCATCTTGGGGTCCCAGGGCACCTCAGCCCCCTTGGGAGGTCAGAGCCCCGTCTGCCCCCCAGCTCCTGAAACTCTCCCTTCAGCGAACCCTCCCACAGCCTTTGTTCAGTTTCCCGGGCAAAGGTGTCACCTGGCCTCTAACCCCTTCCTGGGTTCTCATATTACATGCTCAGGTATTCTCTGTTGGTCAGTCTCCCATCCCCCAATGCAGACTATCCTAGCCACACTCCCCTGTCAGCATTCACAGACCACAGTAAGAACAGTCCCAGTTCGTCACCTCTCTCCCCCCTTCGAGACCGAACTGAGCGGGGTCACTTTAGCCAGTGACCTGGGGAAGTTCGAATCTACCCCCGTTCCCATGGATGCCCCAGCATCCCTCCCATTCCTTGGTGAGAATTACACCAGGCCCTTCCAGTTTCACGCCCCCCCTTAGGTCAGGGGTGCTCGATGACACTCGTAGTTCGCATGTGGGAAGGTTTATGCGGCCTGTGCCCTTTTCCCACCCCAATACCCCTGGGGTTGCAACTGGGCTGTGGTCTTCTCCCTGCGTTCCAGTCTGGAGATCTGTGATTTGGGCTCTCTTGGTTCAGAGCCCCCCTTTTAACCTTGGCCAACCTCCGGAAAGGCTCCTCTATGCTGGGCAAGGGTCCTAAAGCCATTTTCCCCTTGTCCCAGGCCTTCCTCCCCCTCTGACAGGGGTCACAGGATCCGCAGTACTGTCGGACAGTAACAAATACCCCAGGCCAGTAAAAGCTCCGTAGCAGCCTCTGCTGGGTACGCCAGGTTCCCTGGTGCCCTGAGAGGGGAATGTCATGGGCCCGGCACAGCAGCTGGCGGCGATACTTCTGGGGTATCACCAGCTGCCTCCTGATCCCCCCTGACTCCATTTTCCCTGGGGGAGCCCATTCTCGGTACAGGAACCCCTTCTCCAACATGAACCTTTTCCGGCCACCTCTCCCCATGGTCTGTACCGCACTGAGGTCGGCCAGGTCCCTTATCTTCCGCAAGGAGGGATCTCTCTGCAACTCGGCCTGGAACTCAGCAGCTGGGACAGGGATGGGCACTTGCTCTATCTCGCCAGCTGGGTCTGAAGCCGCAGCCTCCCTGAGCCGTGTCCCTGGGTGTTCCCTCCCCACCAGGTTAGGGTCCTGCGCCTCGGGCAAGGCACCCTCCCTAAGGCCAGGGCGCTGTGCCCCTCGCCGGCTCTGACTGCAGGTCACCACCAGGGCACCCTGGGGGTTGTTTGGCCAGTCCTCCAGGTCCCCCCCCCCATCAACACCTCAGTGGGCAAATACGGGTGTACCCCCACATTCTTGGGGCCCTCCTTGGCCCCCCACTTCAGGTGTACCCTCGCCACGGGCACTTTGACTGGGGTCCCGCCCACCCCTGTCAGGGTCAGGTAGGTGTTGGGCACCACCTGATCTGGGGCCACCACCTCGGGCCGGGCCAGTGTCACCTCTGCGCCCGTATCCCAGTATCCATTGACCTTCCTCCCATCCACCTCCAGGGGAACAAGGTACTCTCTCTGGAGGGACAGCCCCGCGCCCACCGTATAAACCAAAACTCCTGAGTCTGGAGCATCCAGCCCCCCAGAGGAGTTGGCCTGGAGCTCTCCTCCCTCCTTAGCAGGTGGTACTCTGCCAGCCCCCCTTCCCTGGGAATGCTGCCTCTCACCGGGCTGGGTCTCTACCCAGTCAACCCTCTGTGGGTTCGGTCTGCTCAGTCTGTCCCTGAGCCTGGGGCACTGGGCCCGTATGTGGCCTCTCTGGCCACAGTGATAGCAGCCCATGTCCCGTGGGTCCCCTCGAGTGGGTCGGATGGTCCTGACGCCGGATGTTCCCCTTTGATGGGGGTTTTCCGTATTTTCCCGCTGGGAGGTCCCATGGTGACTCTCTCTCTGTGTTGTGGTGGGACTGTTCCTTTGGGACTCCTCCCTGTTATCCCCTGACCGGCTCTTTACAAACTCATCGGCCAGCCGGCCTGCATGTCGCGGGTTCTCTGGTTTTTTGTCCCTCAACCACAGCCTCAGGTCGGATGGGCACTGCTCATACAGTTGCTCCTGGCCTCTAACCCCTTCCTGGGTTCTCATGTTACACGCTCAGGTATTCTCTGTTGGTCAGGCTCCCATCCCCCAATGCAGACTATCCTAGCCACACTCCCCTGTCAGCATTCACAGACCACAGTAAGAACAGTCCCAGTTCGTCACAGGGACTTACAATCACCTTCAATCTTCCCAGAGCTGACGTCCCCTGGCCCAGCTCTGACTAGCCCTGGAGGGTTTCTGATCTGCAGGGGCCACTTCACCACAGAGATAACTTACAGAGACAAAGGCTGCGCATTCACCGTGCACATGGTGAAAGGATCAAAGCCCAACAACCTTCTCAGCCGCAGCGCGGCAGCCATGATGGGCCTAGTGAGAAAGGTGGAGGAACTCGACAGAGGAGTTGACAAGACTGGACTTTTGCAAGGAGACCTAGTACAAATCCAGAGACACTGCGGACCCACACAGTGTAAACCCCCGGCCAGAGCCACCTTGGCAGAGACAAGCTGCAGACTGATGCGAATTCAGCCGAGGCTGGGGGAGGTGGAGAGAGAAGCACAAGGAGCCTCGTTCCAAGTCGCAGGGCCCGGCCTGGCCCCAGCCCCCATTGCGAGGGGCACTGGACCGAGCACCAGTCAGGCCTGCGCTACCTGCACTAGGCCCCTTCCGCCCCTGCCCCAGCATGCGTGCGAATTCGCACCCTCACGTCCTGCGTGTGCACAAGGCCCCGTCATCCCCCCCGCCCCCGTCCAGAGGAGCCACCTGCCCTGGGCACCTTGGAACTGCCCAAGACCCTTCCTCGCTCCCCACTGCCAGCCTCACCCGCAGCACTGACCTGCCTACACCCCCTGGGGACAGAACAGGGACCAGCCAGACCCACCTCTGAGCAGACCCCAGAGCCAGGGGCAGCAGGTCCATCGCTCCGGGCGGGGGATGAGAGCGGGACCTACCTGTGAGCAGACCCCAGAGCCAGAAGCAGCGGGGGTCCATCGGTCCGGGCGGGGGGTGAGAGCGGGACCTACCTGTGAGCAGACCCCAGAGCCAGAGGCAGCGGGGGTCCATCGCTCCGGGCGGGGCTGGGCGCTGTCTGCTCCGGGCGCCGGAGGGTCTGGGCTCAGACGGAAAGGGAAGTCCCCGACTGGTTATTTCATTATGTCCTGTCCCATGAGATAGCAAAACCACAGTCTCACTCTCGGGGAATGAGGCTGCAGCGCGAGAGGGGGAGGGGGTAACCAGAGGCTCACAGACGGAGGGGCACAGACGCCCGCCCCCACCGCACAACCCAGCAGCCTGTCCCTGCCTCGCGAGCCCTGGTCTAGGAGCGGGCACAGGCAGGCCGTGGTGGGGCCCCGGGCACGCCCCCCCCATCCCCGTGGCAGAGCTCTGTGTGGGGGGGTGTTACACTCTGGGGCCCAGGGGGACGGAGAAGGAGGGTGCTTCCCTTTTTCACTCTTTGCTGCTTCTCAGAAACACTCGCTCAGCGACCAGGCGTGAATTGTCTCCGGCCTCAGGGCAGCTCCCCCCACGCAGAGCCTGGGGGCCAGGGCAGCTTTCCCCCTTGTCACGGAGTATTGGGGGACACAGGGCCCTGCACCCCCGGCTTCCTGCAATTCACCATGACTCTCAGCCAGCCAGTAAAGCAGAAGGTTTATTTGGATGACAGGAATACAGTCCGAGACAGGTCTTGCAGGCACAGACAACAGGGCCCCCCTCAGTTAGGTCCATCTGGGGGTCCCAGGGCACCACAGCCCCCTTGGGAGGTCAGAGCAATCTCTGCCTCCCAGCCATCTCTCCAGCCTGCTTCCAGCACTCTCCCCTCAGCGACCCCTCCCACAGCCTTTGTTCAGTTTCCCGGGCCAAGGTATCACCTGGCCTTCAACCCCTTCCTGGGTTCTCATGTTACATGCTCAGGTATTCACCCTCGGGCAGACTCCCATCCCCCAATGCAGACTATCCTAGCCACACTCCCCTGTCAGCATTCACACACCACAGTAAGAACAGGCCCAGTTCGTTACATCTCCCCCCTTCGAGACCGAACTGAGCAGGGTCACTTTAACCAGTGACCCGGGGAAGTTCGAACCTACCCCCGTTCCCATGGATGCCCCCGCATCCCTCCCATTCCTTGGTGAGAATTACACCAGGCCCCTCCAGTCTCACGCCCCCCCTTAGGTCGGGGGTGCTTGATGGCCCTCGCAGTTTGCATGTGGGAAGGTTTATGCAGCCTGTGCCCTTTTTCCACCCCCATACCTCTGGGGTTTCAACTGGGCTGTGGTCTTTTTCCAGCGCTCCAGTCTGGAGGTCTGTGCTTTGGGCTCTCTTGGTTTAGAGCCGCCCTTTTAACCTTGGCCACCCTCCGGAAAGGATTTTTTTATGCTGGGCAAGGGTCCTAAAGCTGTTTTTCCCTTGTTCCAGGCCTTTCTCCCCCTCTGACAGGGGTCACAGGATCCGCAGTACTGTCGGACAGTAACAAAGACCCCAGGCCAGTAAAAGCTTCGTAGCAGCCTTTGCTGGGTACGCCAGGTTCCCTGGTGCCCTGAGAGGGGAATGTCATGGGCCCGGCACAGCAGCTGGCGGCGATACTTCTGGGGTACCACCAGCTGCCTCCTGATTCCCCCTGACTTCATTTTCCCTGGGGGAGCCCATTCTCGGTACAGGAACCCCTTCTCCCACAGGAACCTTTTCCGGCCACCTCGTCCCATGGTCTGTACCGCATTGAGGTCGGCCAGGTTCCTTATTTTTCGCAAGGAGGGATTTCTCTGTAACTCGGCCTGGAACTCAGCAGCTGGGACAGGGATGGCCACCTGCTCTTTCTCGCCCGCTGGGGCTGAAGCTGCAGCCTCCCTGAGCCGTGTCCCTGGGCGTTCCCTCCCCACCAGGTTAGGGTCCTGCGCCTCAGGCAAGGCACCCCCCCCAAGGCCAGGGCGCAGTGCCCCTCACCGGCTCTGACTGCGGGTCACAACCAGTGCCTTTTGGGGGTTGCTTGGCCAGTTCTTCAGGTCCCCCCCCATCAATACCTTAGTGGGCAAATACGGGTGTACCCCCACATCCTTGGGGCCCTCCTTGGCCCCCCACTTCAGGTGTACCCTTGCCACGGGCACTTTGACTGGTGTTTTGCCCACCCCCGTCAGGGTCAGGTAGGTGTTGGGCACCACCTGATCTGGGGCCACCACCTCGGACCGGGCCAGCGTCACCTCTGCACCCGTATCCCAGTATTTATTGACCTTCCTTCCATCCACCTCCAGGGGAACAAGGTACTCTCTCCGGAGGGACAGCCCCGCGCCCACCGTATAAACCAAAAACCCTGAGTCTGGAGCATCCAGCCCCCTAGAGGAGCTGGCCTGGAGCTCTTCTCCCTCCTTAGCAGGTGGTACTTTGCCAGCCCCCCTTCCCTGGGAATGCTGCCTCTCGCCGGGCTGGGTCTCTACCCAGTTAACCCTCTGTGGGTTTGGTCTGCTCAGTTTGTCCCTGAGCCTGGGGCACTGGGCCCGTATGTGGCCTTTTTGGCCACAGTGGTAGCAGCCCATGTCCCATGGGTCCCCTTGAGTGGGTTGGATGGTTCTGATGCCGGATGTTTTCCTTTGATGGGGTTTTTCTGTATTTTTTCACGGGGAGGTTCCATGGTGACTCTTTTTTTGCGTTGTGGTGGGACTGTTCCTTTGGGACTCCTCCCTTTTATTTCCTGACCGGCTCTTTACAAACTCATCGGCCAGCCGGCCTGCATGTCGCGGGTTCTCTGGCTTTTTGTCCACCAACCACAGCCTCAGGTCGGATGGGCACCGCTCATACAGTTGCTCCAGTACCAGCAGTTTGACCAGGTTCTCCTTTGTCTGGGCCCCATTAGCCCACTTGCTGGCGTATTCTTTCATGCGGACGGCTAGTTGCAGATATGAGATCTCAGGGGTTTTATCCTGACTCCGGAACCTTTCCCGGTACATCTCAGGAGTCAGCCCAAACTCACGTAGCAGGGCCTTTTTGAATAGTTCGTAGTTCCCTTTCTTTGCCTCCTCCAGTTGGCGGTACAATGCCACGGCTTTGGGGTCCAGTAAGGGGGTAAGGACCCGGAGTCTGTCCGCGGGATCAACCCGGTGCAGCTCGCAGGCCGTCTCAAAGGCCTCCAGGAAGTCATCCATGTCCTCCCCCTCCTTGCGTGGGGCCAGGATGCACTTATCAAAGCTCCGTGCAGTCCTGGGTCCCCCCTCACTCACCGCAGCCGGGGGTTCGCTGCCCTTCAATTTTGCCAGTTTCAGTTTATGCTGTCTTTGTTTTTCTTTTTTTTTCCGTTTATGCTGCCTTTGTCTTTTTTCATGCTGTTTTTGTCTCTTTTTTTTCTTCCATTCATGCTGACGCTGTTTTTGTTGTTCACGATTCTTCAGCTTTCTTAGTTTTAGCTCTTTCTCCCATTCCAGCCAATTCCGCTCCCCGGATGCCGAACGTCGCCGGGAGGATCCTCTGCTGGCCGGCGAGCTTCGCCGGGAGGATCCCCTGCTGGCCGGGGGGGTCACGGCGCCCTCGGTATTTGCTGGGCTCCTCCCCACCCTTCCCCTAGGCATAGGAAGGAGGGGTCTCGGGAAGCCCTCAGCAGCCGGCTGACCACTCCCAGCTGGGACAGACTCTGGTGCCTGCGCTGCACTTGCCCGGCTGCTTCCCTGAGACACAGGGATCAGTTCATTCGCGCGATCTTCCGCCTCCAGCTGGGCAATGAGCTGTTCTTTGGTGAGCCTCCCAATGCGCAGCCCCCTCTGCTTGCACAGCTCCACCAGGTCGCTCTTAAGCCGCTTGGCATACATCTTCCTGCTGGCCACTCACCGGCCTGTGTGCTCACAGCTCCCCACAGTTCCCAGGGAGACCCCTAGTGTGCCAGCCCTTCTCGAGGTCACCACCTCTCTGCCAGGGTCGAGCTGCAGACTCCTCCGCCCCTGGGACCACTCGCTGCGATCCCCCCGGGGGACCCTGTTACTGCAAAAGTCCTTCTCGCTGGTCACACACTCCCAGGGGTAATAACCGTCTCTCTCTCACTCTTCAGGACGCCTGGTCCCCGTCAATCCCCCTTCGTTTTACTGCTCCCCAGTCACTTACTGCAGGAAGCGCCGTCCACGGGGTGCAGTAGATCCCGCCGCTGCCACCAGTTGTTGCGGAGTGTGGGGGAGTCAGGGCCCTGCACCCCTCTTCCTGAGATTCACTGCGACTCTCAACCAGCCAGTAAAGCAGAAGGTTTATTTGGATGACAGGAATACAGTCCAAGACAGGTCTTGCAGGCACAGACAACAGGGCCCCTCTCAGTTAGGTCCAGCTTGGGGTCCCAGGGCATCCCAGCCCACCCCCCTTTGGGGGGGGGTCAGAGCCATCTCTGCCTCCCAGCCATCTCTCCAGCCCGCTTCCAGCACTCTGCCTTCAGCGACCCCTCCCACAGCCTTTGTTCAGTTTCCCGGGCCAAGGTGTTACCTGGCCTCCAACCCCTTCCTGGGTTTTCATGTTACACGCTCAGGTATTCGCCCTCGGGCAGACTCAGACTCCCCTCCCCCAATGCAGACTATCCTAGCCACACTCCCCTGTCAGCATTCACACACCACAGTAAGAACAGGCCCAGTTCGTTACACCCCTCCCCTCACAGACCCTGGGGGCCAGAGCTGCTCCCACTCTCCGCAGAGCCTGGGGTCCAGGGCAGCTCCCCGTCCCCCGGCAGAGCCAGAAGGGGCCGGCAGCTCACCCAGTCTGGTCTGCTGGTAGCCCAGGCCCTTGCCCCCGTCCCGGCCCCCCTGCGTCGCGCCCAGAACTCGTGTGTGGCTGAAGCTGGCTCTGGCCTGGCTCTGGAGATAGGAAGCGACGGAGACTCCAGCAGCCCGTTCCCAGGGATCATCAGCCTCCCTCCTGCCAATCCACCGCTCACTGCTGAGCTGCCCTGGGCCATGGGGCCGAGCTCGGCCTTTCCCGGCTGGGTACAAGCGCCCAGGGCAGCGCCGGGGGTTCTGGCTGTGCCGGCATCACACCCTGAGCACGTCACCTCGCCAGCGGCTGTCTGTCTCCCGCACTCGCTGCCTGGCCAGTCACCTGGTGGCTCTTTCCTGCCCCCCTCCAATCTCAACACCCTGTTTGAGCCGTGGGCACCAGACCTGGGCGCAGGGCCCAGGGTCGGTCCCCCAACACCGAGTACACAGGTAAAATCCCCCCCTGCCCCCTCGCTCGGGGGGTGTTGGTCATGTAGCGTCACCTAGTGGTCAAGGCTTAGGCCTGTGACGTGCGGGGGGTTGATGGTAGGGGAGCCTGGGCCCTCCCGCTCCACTGGACTCCGATCCAGGCCCCACGAGGGCTGTCAGTGCGTACGGCTGCCCTCCCCGGGCCTCGTCCTAGCCCCCCGCGCTCGTCTCCAGGTCGCCGTCTGGGTGAAGGCAGCGTGAGGGTGTCTGCTCACCACCGGATCCCCTCGGCGGCTGCAGGTAGTGGGGCAGCTCTCTTCCTCTCTCACCGGTAGCTGCCGCCTCCCGCGGTACGGCCCTCCCAGGCCAGCGCAGTCCACGGGCCGTCCCTGCTGGGGTGGCCCAACAGAGCCAAGGGGAATGACCAGACC